>NC_056744.1:14075215-14232715 GCF_019279795.1 Protopterus annectens
AGATAATTCAATTAAAGCTTTTTAAGGATCTTCCCCGTAAGCCTTTTTTTAGGGTTGCCACCTTTTGAAATGGCCAAAGTGGGACATTTTTGGTACAAACATTAGATTTTACAGACTGACACATACCCACAGTCAGTACAAAAGTTAGAACTTACATTTTTTGCCTAAATAAAAGTTTATTCTTGTAGCATTTTAGTTGCTTATTCTGTTTCTTATAACATTTAGGTATTTTAGATACAGAATAACTGTTTTATGCAACTATTACATAAAATATAGGAAATAATTTTGTCCTAAAATCTCAGGACATTTGCCATTTTTACAATATTTTGTCAGGACACAACTGCCCAAAGAGGGACGTGGGACAGGTGGTAACCCTACTTTTTTGTGATTTATATTTGAAGTTTCGCTAGAGCCGCGGTGGTACAGCGGTAGCGTTGTTGCATCCCAGCAAGAGGTTCTCTTGTTCAATTCTCGGCTGGAGTGCCTTGTCTGAATATTTTCCCCGCGGGCTAGTGGCCTCCGAAAGACATGCGTGACTGGGCGTGCCTTCGCCGAAGGTTGGACGTCGGGCTGGCAACTTGGCACCAAAAAAAAAAATCGATTGCCAGTCATTAGCGGACCGGAATTCCGCTGTGGCGACCCCTAACCGGGAAAAGACAAATAAACATATTTGAAGTTTCACTGGGTAAAAACCCTTACAGCACATGTATATTCATTTAAATATACATGTATAAAGTGCCAACATACACAAACGAATGTTTAACCATATGCAACCAGTCAGGTACCTCAGGGATTTTCCTGTTTATTAAAGATCCTCTTTATTCATTCTTACTCACAATATTATCTCAGCACATTCTTTAGCTGTAGTAATTGAAAAATGCAACAGTGTTACATCAACTTAAGCAAGAACTAAAAGTTGATAAAATATGCCTGACCTGTGTAAAAGACTAAAGGGACCAAAAACATTTTGAATGCTTGTATCTTACTATCAATATCTATATAACAGAGCTTCCTTTTTCTCTGTTTTTGTATTATCTTTTGTTTAGTCTCTTCCTACATATCCTTAGCTGCAACACCAGAATCATTTTAATCCATACTCCTAAATACTTCATTTTATCATGTCCCCATAAGTTTGGATATCGATGAACCAATTTGTATGTGGGTACATAATTTACCACCTGCTGAGTTTGTTTTAATTTCATTAATTTTGTATTCCAAAAAGATTTGAAACTGTCATAATATGTTCCACAGGAATGTAATGTCCCTTTCTAGGTTTGTCAGGTATAAAATAATGTCATCTGTGAATAGAGCCAGCTTTTCTTGACTACCATACCGATTATATCCTTGAAGTTCTGAGTCCCTTATTTTCTTTGCCAGTGGTTTTAAATGTAATGCAAATAACAAAGTGGAGAGAAGACACCCTTGCCTGGTTCCTCTGCTCAAGCAGAGATTATCAGAGAAGACACCACCTACTTCAGTTTTAGCCTCCGATCCCTCACATATTCTCTAATCAACCTTATAATTTTATCAGGGAATGCAAATGCTTCCATCGCTCTGCTCATAAAGTCCCAGTTTACTCTGTCAAATGCATTCTCTGCACCAAGACCCACCAACAGATGTATTTTCTTACATTCTGCTTCCTCCTGGATCATCAGTGTTCTGTTAATGTTGTCAGATGTTTGCCTCCCCTCAGCAAAACCACATTGATCCATATCCATCAATTTTATCACTTTTGCCATCATTATTTTTATCTCATCTCCTCCTATCCTAAGTATTAGTAATTGAGCCTCCTCTGCCTCTAACCTTGGAATAGTTAATTCTTCCATAAGCATTTCCATTTGTACCTTTTCTTAATTTCCATATTTCTCTGCTTTATACAGATGTTCAAATAATTTCCTAAATATTTCTAATACTTCTACAGGATCCCTTGGTATCTTCCTTGCTAAAGCTTGGTAACAGCCCTTTTTACTTTCTGTTGCCTGAGTCATTGTGCTAAATGTTTTTGCGCTCTAGAATTATTATCAAAAACAGCTGCTTAACAGCAGTCTTTTTAAACTTATGCATAGTGTCAAGGTAAGCCCTTTTTATGTTTAGCATTCTGCAGTTGCACCTGTTCTTGTTCTTTGAGATTCCCCCTATTTTGCTGTACTTTAACATTTGCCAGGTCCCTCTGAATAATTATTGTTACTTCTTAACCATAACTCCCTTTCTTTTATTTCCACCCTATTTTTAAACTCCACTTTAATTTTTTCCACTCCCTAGCTATATTTTCAGAAGAAATTTCTATCTTCTCTATTAGCTCCTGAATAATTTCCACTACCCATTCTTTAATTTCCTCTCTTTTCAGCAGATAGGTTGGAAAGCACCAGTGTCTCATTTTTATTTCATTACATTGTGTTTTTATTTTAGTTATTATTTGTGCCTGATCTGAAATAGTTATTCAGTGCATATCAAGACCTTCAATTAAATGCACATGTTCTGTGAAACGTAAATTCTGTCTAACCTAGCTCAGTTTTTGTATCTTGGAGAATTAGTAAATTCACTCAAAACTCCAAGTGCTAAGTCTTCCATACTGAATATTTTCATAAATTTCTTTAAAACTCTGTCATCCTTTGTTATATTTTCCCTTCTGAGCCCCCCAAGACACACCTTCAGTGTTGCAAATCAAATTCCAGTCCCCACCTATAAGTAATATTTCTTGCTGAAAGCTGATTATTTCTCCCAGAATTTTATTAAGTTCTGTTATAGCAGTTTTGGTGGAATGTAAATACATGCCAGTATAATCCTACCTTGCCAGTAGTCTCTTAGTACTACAAATCTGCCATTATTGTCTTTTTTATCATCTTCTGTTCCTATTGAAGCTCCTCTTGCAATTAATATAAGTACTCCTCTCTTCCTTTGCCCCAGGTATTCTGCTGAATAACTATCCTGAAAACCTTTCTTTATCAAATTCACATGTTCAGTTCTTCTCGGGTGTGCCTCTTGTTGCATAGCTATTTGCACTCTACATTTTTTAATATAGTTCACTACTTTTTCTTTTTTGTATTTATCTGTGAGACCATTAACATTTTATGACATTATAAAAAAGTATTACTCCCACCTTTTATGAATAACAGCTTTTTAGCTAAATGTCTATTTCCAACTTTGTGTTACATGCATGTACTATTTGACAGGTTAATCCATTTATACAGTTGTTTCTTATCATCTTGATTTGAGCCTATGTCACATCTTACAGAACGTTTTGTTTTATTGAAAACCCTCAAACAAAAATATACTCACACCTCCAATACCCCCTAAAACATATAAACTTAATAATAACACACAAAACTATGTACATCTTCAAATGTTGAAGTTTTACCCTCCTAATAGGAACAAATGTTCCAAACTGACAGCCACACAAACAAACTTGAGCTAACCTAAAAGAAAGGGTATCCATGCTAAGATGCATGGTACAACCTGTGACAATGTGAGGTATTGCCAGATATGCCAGGGAAAGTAGGGCAGTGGATGTGTAACATATGCCATCATAGCTACCTGGAGTTTTGTATAGAATTATATTTCATTTGTATATCAGACTGATACAGATGCTTGTGTTGAAAAATGTATTTGTAAAACTGATTTTGTTAAAAATGTACCAACCGTGTTCCCTGTTGGACAGAAAAGAAATATACATGTATGTCACACTGTACTATTGTAACTGATTAAATGTATATATTGTAAGAGAGAATACTGGAAGAGAAGAGGTTAAGCTTAGCCCCAGCTAACTTTTAGAAAAATATCCTGAAATTAAATTACCTGGTTTAGGCCATAAAGATTGTATCATACAGTTCTGATTGCAGCCAGAGATGAAATGTCTGTAAAAGCAAGGACTAGAATCCTGCTGTATTTTTCTTAGCATTGAACTAATTGCTAACTCTTCTGGTTCACTTTCTAGTAAAGGAGGTAGCATGGGAACCAGAATTCAGATGACCAGATGCATGTGATGTCATTCTGTAATCCAGCACTAAAATGATGTTTTAATACTAGATGAGACAAAAGTCTCAGAGTAGTCTGTTTTTGGACCCTGTCATAGAAGGACCATTCATGCACTTCATCTTCCCTTGATTTAGTAAGTAACCAGGGAATAGTAATTCTTTAGATCAGTCAGGAAAAATATAATGAGATTAGTTAAGCGCTGTTTTTCTGTAGCTGTGTGAATATATCCATCTGTGTTATTTTAATATTTCCTGTGATTGAAATTCTGGTGTTTATTGTAAAATAGATATTTAGTATTTTCGTGTCCTTTTGTTATTTGTTAATGGATATATTTAAATGTTTCATTGTAGCTGGTCCTTTAGAGAATATTTTAACCTTTGAGAGTACTTATATTTATTTGGTGACACTCCTGAAAGCCATACTGCATTGGTCAAACACTACCATTTGTATTAGTATTAATTTCACTCAATATGATTGGGTACCCATGTAAAAGCCTTAGAGTAGCTGGCTTTGGAGTGTTTGGTGGCAGTAAGTACCGTATAGTCTGGGCAAAAGGCAGCAGAGTGAGAAAATCTGTGCCAGCCTTCCCCAGGTGTGTGTGCAAATCAAAGTATGTGTGTCAGCTGTTTGAAGCAGGGACACAGAACACTGCTTGCATGCAGAGGGTGGTTTAGGACCTGGCTTGGACACTTGGCCGAGGACTCAACTCTACAGCTGTGCCAGTGGGGAGCCTTACTGGGGGCCTGGAGAGACAGAGGGGAAACCCAGCCCTCGAACTGAGTGTGTTCGCTGTCTGCTCTTAAGGGAAATTGTGCTTGATGCAGAGAGCTGCATCTGGAAATACTGTGTGTATCTATTTTTGTTCCAAGTGAACGTCCCTCACTGATGTCAGTGGTGAGGATTCAGACTCCTTGATTAATGGCCCAGAGGGGAACTTCACACAGCCTGTGGTTCTATTAAGTGCTGTCTGGTTTTGTGTCATCGTTATAGCTCTCTCAGCTGGGAAAACACTTGAATGTTTTCAGAAAGCATTTTCTACAAGCCATTTCTCTTTATCAGATTGTCTGCTAGAGACATGAGAACCAGACAGAAAAGTGTTTACTAAAAAAAAAGTATAATATTCAATATTCTTTTTCATTTACTTGCTTTCTTGTAAAACGTGTTACTAAATTAAGCTAATGGCCTTAACCGAGTCATTCCCCTATGCAAGAATGAGGAAAGGTGGATTAATTTTTCTTTTGTTATGCTCTTTTAACCAGATCGTTTTATATTGCATTGCCTACATTTCTTAAAACTGAACAAGGAGAAAGAGAGAAGGAGGGAGAAAGAAAAAACAGAAGCACCTTCTTACATTAATATCCCCATTACACTTAAAAATAACTGAAAAAAACTTTATAACACACATGTACAGAAAATCATGCACAATTTAAATAGTACTATTAAGAAAAAAAAATGGTTTACTTACAGTTAACTTTCTCCCTCCTTTTCCCCCTCCTGAGTATTTTTCCGAACATTAATGACATGTAGGGCATATGCTTTAGAGTCCCCTACAAATTTGACAGAGTCCAAGAAAGTTCAATATTTCTGGATTTTCTTGTCCTATTCCTGTTCATCTCCATATCCCAAACCCTGTCTCTGCTTCATGTCCAATACACTCTTGTGCCTTCTAGTCAACTCTTGTGCTTTTTTCACTCTGTCAAGCATTTTCCATTGAAACACTGGAAAAGGTTTCACTGGCACAGTCTCTCTTTGGTTTTTATTACCAGAAGAACAAGAAACAGAATCTCATTCAGTTTCACAGCCCACTTTTTGTTGGACAAACATTTGTATTTTTTCCTTAGCATGTACTTCATACTAAAACAATGAGTGAGAAGGTCACTGAAAAACCAACCAGTAAAAACAAAATGAAAACTCCAACAAAGCTAGAACCTCCACTGAGTGACCTTCCAAACCTCTTCTATGAAATGCACATGGGATATATGCAAATGACCCTTATGAACATTAGATGTTTTAGCTAATTGGCAATTCTGAAAGGCCATGACTTGTTTCATCATTTTACTGGACAATTTCAGACCAATAAAGCAAACCTCACTAGCAGTGCATATTTCAACCTTGTTATGACCTCATCAGCACAGTACAAGCAGAGTGTTTGACTAAGTATTAGAAACACAGGGCTGTTATACCCAGCTGATGTCCATTATCATTAGGGTCACTGCAAAAATATCCCAAACAACAAACTAAAACAATGAGTGAGAAGGTCACTGAAAAAACAACCAGTAAAAACAAAATGAAAACTCCAGCAAAGCTAGAACTTTCACTGAGTGACCTCCCAAACCTATTGTATCAGAGGCACGTGGGATATATGCAAATGATCTTTAGCTATTCCATACCTTTTTTTCCTTCCCCCAGTCAAGAAAAAGAAAGTTCTCAATGTTCCATCCAGTTAGTGGGAACTCACAGTTGCAGAAATGCCAAGGCTGCTAATAAAATGAATCATGCAACCAGTCCCTGAATACCTGTTAGAATCCGCAGTCTGCTTGAGGTTCTTTTTAGTATTCAAGAAAACAGGGGACCTCAGACCCATTCTGGATTTGAGCTATTTAAATCAGTATATCAAGTAGATGAAATTCTCGATAGTCACTCTTCAGTCCATTTTGTTTCTGCTGAGGAAGGAAGGAAGATTTGATGTGCTCCATAGATCTCAAGGACAGTTACTACTACGGGAAGATAGAGAAGCATTCAAGGATATTTCTCTGTTTCCAGCTGGCAGTCAATCATTATCAATTCAGAGCCTTGCCATTCGGTCTCACCACAGCACTTAGTGTGTTCACCAAGATGATGGCAGTGGTATGTCAGCACGTCTGTGCCTACTAGGGATCCAGGTTTTCCTGTATCTTGATGATTGGCTCCTGACTGCTAAATCCTACAGTCTGTTAATGCATCAATGGTACCATGTGTTCCAGTTGATTCTGGATCTACACATCACAGTCATACTGTCTGGATGTCATTTTATGCTGCCTCAAAAGATATAGTTTATCAGATGCCACTTGGACACAAGCTTACAGATTGCTTGACTTCCCAACTCCAGGGTGCCATCAATACATCTGACTGCCATTCAAGTTCTCTATCATCCCTGCCCACCAGCAAGACTAAAACTTCATCTGTTGAGTCTTATGGCTTCCACAATTCTCATTGTTCCATTGGCCATGTTTTAACATGAGAGTACTTCAGTAGATGCTAGTAGTGGGATGGTCCCAAATGTATCATCCACTTCTTGCCAGAATTTGAATTACTCAAATTTGCAGGCAACGTATATCTTGGTGGATAATGTCTCATTTCATGGTAGAAGGGCATCCATTCATTACAGACATCCCTGTAGCAGTAGTGACCACAGACACTTCCCTTCTAGGGTGGGGGTATTTTGAAGGGAAGATGTTCCAGAATACTTGATCACATGCAGAGTTCAATATTCACATCAGTGTTCTGGAGCTGAGGCAGCCCTGCCAGCATTGTAGGCATTTCAGAATGTTCTCGGGTGTGATATCAGTTCAGGCAGACAATATGTTGGTAATCTGGTATATCTGCAAACTGGGAGGCACTCATTCTTATCCACTGTGTTGAGAGGTCATGATGGTCTGGCAATGGGTAATTTCTTTACAATGCTTTCTGATAACAACACACATTCCAGGGTCATCCAATGACCTGTAGGATAAGCTGAGCAGAACTATCTTGATGCCTCATGAGTGGTTTCTCAATCCAACAGTGACAACCTTGATTTTCAGTCACTGGGGCCACCCTTGCTGTGACCTGTTTACATCCTACCCCAACAAAAATGCAGTAGTCCACATCTGAACCTTGGGTCTCCTCTCTGCTTTTCCTCCATTGCCTTTAATGAACAAGTTCATACAGAAAGCAAGAATGTACAAGGCCAGAGTGATCTGCATTGTCCCCTTCTGACCTTGACAAACATGGTTTCCCTTATTGTGTGGCCTCTACTGATATATCCTCCATGGATGATGGATCATTATCTGGATCTATTTACATAATTGGCCAGACCACCTCTTCCGGACCAGAAAATCATGAAGTTAACCACCTGGTTCCTCCAGTTCTAATCAGAAGAACAAGCTAGACCACACTCCTCCTTCCTCCATCCTCAGGGATATCCTTCCTTGATACCACCCTGGTCTATATTCTTGGGAATCTGTCCCATAGTAGAATCACATGAAAATAGACAAGATTGGATACAAAAGTTATATACTTACCATAACAATAGATCCTTGCTGTCTGATTTTCATCTGGTTCAACATCCCCCCACCTGCCTCCTTCCAAATTGTCACAAATATGGCTCTGATGACTGTGTCATCTCTGGCACTTCCTGTCTGTGAGCAGTCCCTACTGCCAGTTTCCCATAATCCTACCATTTTTTTCTGTCATACATTCCGGAGCTGATTTTGAACAAAAGTTATAGGACTGCCTGGCATATAAATACATTGATCTGCATATGGATATAATAATTTCGGAGGGGATGGGGGCAAACATGATATGAGGTATTGTGGTTGGATCTGACAACGCATAGTTGAACTGGATGAAAATCAGACAACATGGATCTAACATTATGATAAGTAAATAAATTTAATTTTATTCTCTTTTCACAAATCCTTAGCTGACATAACATAAGCCTTTTTAATCTATACTTGAAAATATTTCATCTTCTCATGTCCCCATAAATATGGGTACTGCTTAACCATTGGTGGGTACATAATTTACAGCTATAGCCAATACACTTTATTTCTTGAGGGTGATGTCGATACATTGAACCAACACACTTCAGGTCTTCCAAGTTGTAGAGAAGCTGTACACTTCAGCCTCTAAGATAACTGAGAATGTTTTCAATGACAAGGCAGCTGCTTAGTTTTCTTTCTATAATGTGAACAATGCCTCCATCAAGCCTGCATTTGTCTTAATGAGAAGCCCACTAGAACAGATGTGGAATGAATGCCATTAAACTACCTTCTTTGAGCTTGTGAGTGTGATTTCAAGTCTGCATCCCATTGCTCGTAGGCTTCATCCTGGAACTACTAAGATTATTACAACTTGCTTGGAATTCTTGGTTATATTCAAGACTGTCCATTTCTTGCATTTTCTTGCATTTTGGGAACTTTCTGCCTGTCTTAAAGGAAGCTTTTATCTTTCCCAAATCCCCAAAATTATTCAAACTGGCTTAGTAGTAGAACTCTGTCTCACAATGTCAGTGTCTGGGGTTCATCTGGACCTCAGATTACTGCTTTTGTGGCATTTTATATATTTTCCTTGTATCTGCATGGGTTTTGTCTGGGTAGTCCAGTTTCCTTTCAATTCCCAAAAGCTTTCTGGTTTATTGGCTATACAGAATTGCTGACATGCAAGTATATTTTGCATTTACCTTTGCCCTTATGGCTGAGTTTAAAGATTCCTAGAATCACCAATTTACTTTATAAGATTAATAAATAAAATAAAAGGAAAAGGAATAAGTAACTATCTTTGGACTTAGGAAATTAATGTTCAGGAATGCCCATCCCTTGATTTCACTGCTAAGATTACAGACAAAGTAGTAAGCAGTGTGAATCCTTTCTTGAAACTAGTGAACTCCTAGATATTTTCCGTTCTGCTTTTAGGACATACACAAGCACTGAGGCCAGATGGACTTAGTACAATGTTTAATGATCTCTTGGTAGATAGACATCCAAAGGTTTATTTGGTCTTGTTCCTTCTTGACGTCCTCACTGCATCTGACATGGCAGATCGTGGAATTCTTGTGGAATGTTTGAAAATGTAATGTGTATCATGCCACTTATAAGGCCTTCACTAAACAGGTACTCTATGTGAACATTGTTTATGGGGTAAACAATCAGGTGTTTGTGTCAAGAGTGCAAAAGGTTCTTGGTGTGATTCTCAATGACAGGCTGACATTGAAAGACCTGATGACATCCATGGTCAGATGCTGTTACCGTATGATGAGTGTCACCCAAACTAAGGGTCTTATACCAGAACAGGGCTTTTATCTGCTGTGTTTCATGTCTTGCCTTGATTAATACAGTGTTTTGTATCAGAGGTTTCCTATTGGTGAAGTGAGCAGGTGATAGCTAGTGCACATATTGGTGAGTAGGCTAATGGCTGGTGTCCCACTGCTACTTTATCCCTAAATCTGGACAAATGCCTATTCATACCTTACATCGCTTTACTCTCTCTTCTTCACTCACTTCCTTACTTCTATCAATTTCTCTCCATTAGCTTTCTCTCTAAATATACCATAAACCTGCTTTTCTCTCACTTCTTATTGCAGTTCCTCTTAGTATTATGCTAACTTCCCTTTAATTCCTCTGTTATCTGGCTAAAATTTCTCTATTAAATCATCATCATATAACTTGTATCTATTCTTAACCAATGATCTGAAGTAGGAAACTTTATTTGATCATCAACTTGTGGGTATCGGATCCGACCTGGATCTGAGCCGGCAGCTTTCCAAGCTAGAGATCAGAGCTACAAGCTCCTCTCCCTTACCCATAATACCCTGTCACCTCCTTCCAATCCCCAGATCTCATTTGCCGCGGCTTTGTCAAGCACGGGTTTCTCGAGCTCCGAGCTTTAGGTGATCTGTGAGTAAGAAAAGTTTCTTAAAATCTTATTAGTTTTTGTGTGTGTGAACAGTTAACTCCTTAGTTTAAACCCCTTTACGGTTCCTCCTAGTTTTAAGCCTAGTACCCTCCCCTTTTTCCCCTTAGGTGTTTATGTGAGGAGCGTGTGTGTTTTCGTTTGGGATTATGGCCGAGGCCTCTAAGGCCATTTTTTCTAAGTACACTGAGTGTGGTCATAAGCTTTCCCCAGGGGATGGCCACACTCAGTGCGTCCTCTGCCCGGGGGTACCGCACCTGTCGTTGGGCTGCCAAATTTGTGCAGCTTTTAACCCCCAGGCCCTGAGGGATAGGAGGAATAAGCTGATTCTGGTGGGTCTTCTACCCTCGGAGTCGGCTTCCTCCTCCTCTCCCTCAGTGGCTACAGCCGCGGCTGCGGCTGTTCAGCCTGTTGTTCCCTCTTCCCTGGCTGGGACTCAACCTCCCATTTCTTCTCAGGGAGAGAGGGACTCTAGGAAGGAGAGGAGAGAGAGAGAAAGTGAGAAGGAGAGAGAGAGGGAGAAAGAAAGGCATAGGAGTCACAAGCGGCGGGCCGACTCTGCCCCCTCGGCCCTGCCTGCCAAGCTGCTCTCCTCACCTCAGAAGATTTCCGGGTCTTCCTCCCATCGGCTCCATTCTCCACGCTTCTCACCGGAGCCGGAGGAGGAGGCCCAACCATCTTTGAGGTCGTCGCGGCAGCCCTCCCGGCCAGCTTCGGCAGCCTCTTCTAGGTCGACCCGCAGTCTCTCCGACACTGATATGGACTGGATGATGCATCATTTTCTCCAAACCCAGATGCAGATGGGAGTGCTGCTGCCTCCCCCCATCTGGGGGGAATTCAGCCCCACTTTTTGCCCCGATAGTTCCTTCTCCGATCCATTATTGGGTTTTGGAGCTGTCGGATCCGAGGAGTCCTGGAGCCGGTGTGTCGGCGCCGACGGTTATAGTTACCTCGATGCCGGCCATGCCCTCGAGTTTGTCGGATCCCCTTTCGGATCTGAGCTCTTGCAGCCATGAGCCGTGCTTCGGATCCGGGGGGCCAGTGTGTCTTCCGCTCCGTTTCGGTCGGAGCACACTTCCCTCTCGGGTCCGAACACTTCGGCTCTGACGCCGATCCCCGCGCTGGGTCCGAGGGTGTTAACCACAGAGCCCAGAAAGATTGGTTCACCCTTGGCTTTTGACGTGGTGGAGAGGGTTCTCTTGAGAGGTTCGAGACCCCCTACTCTTTCTTCGGATCCCGCCCCCACTCCCTTGCAGCTGGGCTTGTCTTCCATCATCCAGTCCCAGGGACAGACTGCGTTGATGCCCCAGCCCATTCCACTGGCAGAACATGGCCCTGTTAGTGAGCCCTCCTCGGACAGTCCCACCGAGGAGGTCCCTCACAAACGTAAGTGTAAGAGGAGGCACTTGGACTCCCCTGAGTCCCTCATGGAGGACACCGATTTGGAAGAAGGGGAAGGTTCCCCCAGGTCACCCCCAATGACGTCTCCTTTGAAGACATTATGGAAATGCTTCGCCTGAAAGGGGGGTGGTCAGCCCAAAAGCCTTCCTCAGACGAGTCGGTGTTTCTGGAGGCATTCGACACAGGCCCGTCTACCTCTTGGGTGTCCCCTCTGGCCGACCCCCTGGTTGACCTCATCACTACCAGGGCGTGGAAGGAACTGGACGCTGTAGAGCCGATCCCCAGGAGGCCAGGCAGGATTCTCAGTCCCCCCATGGATATGACGGCTTGGAGTAAGGGTTCCCCGGTAGATGCCATGGTGGTGGTGGCAGCCACAAAGAGGGAACCCGCTCAGGATAGTTCCTCGATCCATCCCCCTTATAAGGAGTCTCGGACTATGGATCATATCGGGAAGTGGATGTTTGCTTCAGCTACCTTTTCTATAAGGGCGCTGAATTACTTGGCCCATGTAATTAGACTTCAGCGGGATCTGGTGAAAGAATATGCTGAGTCTCCCCCTGAGTCCATGTCGGCCGAGGACAAACGGACTTTCTCGGCTCGCATGGCCACTCTCAAATCTGTTTCGAACACATCTATGCGGCTACTTTCCCATGCCATGGAAGGAGCCGCTAGAGCCAGAGGGTCCGGTATCGCCTTAAGGCGTCATGCCTGGCTCTGGCTTTGTGACTTTACGGAACCTTTCAAGGCATCCTTCGCGAACGTACCCTTCAATGGTTCTACTCTGTTTGGGAAGACCGTCCGCGACACATTGGTTCAGAGCGAGAAAGATGGGAAGACGCTGTCGGCCATCGGAGTCCACTTCTCGGCTCCTCAGAGGTCCTTTTCTAGGGACCAGAAAGGACAAAAGAAGATGTGGTTCCGGAAGTCTCAGCAGTCCCATTACGCTCCGGACCCTTCATCCTTCAGAGGCAGAGGGGGACAAGGTGGACGCCGGCCCAGAGGCAGAGGGGGGCCAAAAAATTTTGGGTCGCGGGAACCCTTTTCTGATCGACCCATGCAGCAGCACTGAGGGGTTGCCCGACGGCTCCTCTCTGGAGGCAATTGGGGGTGCTTTTCAAAGCACTTGGCCCAATGGGAGTCCATAACATCAGAACGCTGGGTGCTTCGAATAATATCCAAAGGTTACTCTATCCCTTTCATAAATCTGCCTCCTCAGTCGAGGCGCCTCCCCGATGTACCACCCAGTCAGAGGGAGGTTGCAGCTTTAGAGGTAAAAAAGCTGCTAGAAAAAAGAGCCATCCAGCACGTTCCCTCCCAGGACAATCCAGATTAGGCAATTACTCCAGGTTCTTTTTGGTGCCAAAGAAGACGGGGGACTTAAGGCCGATCCTCGACCTTTCAACAATGAACCTCTTCATTGCCAAGGAAAAATTCTGGATGGTCATGCTTCAATCCATTCTGCCCCTACTGCAGGAGAAGGACTGGATGTGCTCCATAGACCTCAAGGATGCATACTATCACATTCTCATGGACAGGCGTTCCAGGAGGTTTCTCTGCTTTCGGCTAGGGGCCAGTCATTATCAGTTCAGGGTCCTACCCTTTGGTCTCACCACAGCCCCCAGGGTGTTCACCAAGGTCATGGCAGTTGTAGCGGCCCACCTGAGGGTTCAGGGAATACAGGGTTTTCCTTACCTAGATGACTGGCTCCTGACCGCCCCCACCAGGCATCTACTCTGCTTAGCCAGGGATTGTTTCCTACTTCTAGCGTCCCATTTGGGGATCACCATAAACTTGAAGAAGTCATCACTCCAAGCAGTTCAAGTCTTGGAGTTCATAGTGGTCAGGATAGACATGCTTCAGACCAAGGCCTTCTTAACGTCAGACAGACTTCACAGTTTGATCGTACACGTTTTAGCCCTTCTTCAATCACCTGCCCCATCAGCGGAGTTAGTCCTAAGAGCTCTAGGGTCCATGGCAGCGGCAATCAACCTCGCGCCCTTAGCCCGCTTGCACATGAGGATTCTCCAGTGGACATTACAGGTTCAGTGGTCCATCCTTCACCATCCGTTCAACTTGCTGATTACTCTCAGCAGAGTGTGCAGAAATTCTCTCTTGTGGTGGCTCCACTCCCGAGAGCTTCAGGAAGGAAGTTTGTTATGCAGCAACCCCAAGCCACGGTGACCACGGACGCTTCTCGCCTTGGGTGTGGGGGGGGGGGGGCATTATGCAAGCAGAACTGTTCAAGGTACGTGGATTCAGACAGAGACCATTCTGCATATCAATGTTCTGGAGATGAGAGCGGTGCTTCTAGCATTGCAAGCCCTTCATGCCTTTCTCCCTCCAGGGATTATTGCGATTCAGTCAGACAGCATGTCGGTGGTCTGGTACATCAACAAACAGGGGGGGGGGACCAGGTCTTACCCTCTTTGTCGAGAGGCCATGAGAGTTTGGGATTGGGTGATATCCACCAACCGTTTTCTGTTAGCAACGCACATTCTGGGCCAGTCCAACATCCTAGCGGACAAACTGAGTCGAACTATCCTCTCGCCTTACGAGTGGTCTCTGAATACCTTAGTAGCGAAACAGATCTTCCGCAAGTGGGGTCAGCCTTGCTGCGATCTCTTTGCGTTGCCTTCCAGTACAAAGTGCAGCGAGTTTTTTGCTCTAATTCCCCCTCCAGGGGAAAGCCCCAGAGACGCTCTAGTTCATGCTTGGCCACCCGGTCTTCTGTACGCTTATCCTCCTCTTCCATTGATAACAAAATTCTTACAGAAAGCCTGTCGGTTGGGGAACAAGATTATCCTCATAGCCCCATTCTGGCCTCGTCAAACCTGGTTCCCGTGCCTGCGGTCTCATCTTACAGCTCCTCTCTGGATCTTGGATCCCATCCCGGATCTAATATCTCATCCTTTGGGATTGAAACCCCTGAACCTGGTCGATCTCAAGCTCTCAGCATGGTTGATCCAGTTCCATTAATTGCTAGGACTCCCGGTATCTCGCCTGCAGTTAGATCTATCCTGGTAGTGGCGCATATGCCGTCTACCAGGAAGGTTTACAATAGTAAATGGAAGCGGTTTTCTATTAGGAAATTGGACCCTTTCACTGCTCCCATCCCAGCAGTGCTCGATTTTCTATTACATATTTTTCAGCAAGGGACCAGTTCTTCTACTGTAAAGGTTCAAATGGCGACCATCTCGCATTTTCACAGTGGAGATAATCTCAGTCCCCTCACTTCCACCAAGATTTGTAAGACCTTTCTGAAAGATACATTTCTCTTGAGACCCCCTGCTAGGAACCCCATCCCTCCTTGGGATCTAACCTTGATCCTTCAAGCTCTAACTGGACCTCCTTTTGAACCTGCAGCTTCTGTTGATTTGAAATTCTTGTTCTGGAAAACTGCCTTTTTGGTTGCCATTACCTCAGCTAAAAGAGTGTCGGAGCTTCAAGCTCTCTGTATTAGAGCCCCATATCTGGTTTTCCATAAGGACAGGGTCTCTCTCAGGACTAACCCATCTTTCCTACCTAAAGTGGCCTCCGAGACAAACATCAGTCAGTCCATTAATCTCCCAGTTTTCTTCCCTAACTATCAAAACAAAGGGGAGTACAAACTTCATTTGTTAGATGTTCATAGACAGTTATGGTTTTATTTGCACAGAACAGCGGCCTTCCGCAAGTCTGATCAGCTATTTGTCTCTTTTGCTAAACCCTTCTTGGGTAAGTTTGTGTCAAAGGTGACTCTGGCCAGATGGATTTCCAATTGCATTTTGTTCATATATAAACTATCTGGCCTGCCAGAACCTACTGGGGTTTGCGCTCACTCTACCCGTTCTATGGCTACATCAGCTGCATTCTGGTCGAGAATTCCCTTGGATGACATTTGTTCTGCTGCTACTTGGGCATCCTCTCATACCTTTATCTCTCACTATAAATTGGATTTAATGTCTAGAGGAAGGGCGGCTTTTGGTTCTGCAGTGCTCCGGAATATCCTTCCTTGAGGACCTCCCATGGTTTTTGGTAGCTGGGGACTTTGTCCCACAGGTTGATGATCAAATTAAGTTTCCTACTTCAGATAAAGAAGTTATGTACTCACCATAACGTTTCATCTGAGTAGGTAACTTCATTTGTCAGCAACTGACCCTCCCTCCTTCCCCCTAACCTGGTTCTTTGGTTTTCTGATCACTAGGATGGTTTATCCAGGTCATTTGTTAATCCTTAGGTTAGGATTCTCCAGGTTGTTGTTTTGTCATGGTGAGATTATATAGATGGGCAAACGCGATCTGGGGATTGGAAGGAGGTGACAGGGCATTATGGGTAAGGGGGAGGAGCTTGGAGCTCGGATCTCTAGCTTGGAAAGCTGCCGGCTCGGATCCAGGTCGGATCCGATACCCACAGGTTGCTGACAAATGAAGCTACCTACTCAGATGGAACGTTATGGTGAGTACATAATTTCTTTTTTTCTTATCATGTTTAATTAGTATAATTATTTAAACCGTATTTGTTTTTTTGTATTAATTGTAAAGACTGCAAAATTGTTATTCTTAAAATGGTTTGTAATTCCTTGGAGCTTTCTCCCTGGGCTTCCACTGAAATTGGGCTCCTACCTAGTCAGACTTTCCCTGGTAATCAAATGTCAATCAATGAACAATAAATAATAAATGAATACTGGAATATGACACCTGTGCTGCAAAGTGTACACAGGCTTCCTGTTAATTGAAGTATTATCTAGAAAGGTCTATGGCTATCAAGTCTTGCATGAAATCGGTTCCATTTGTTTTAGAATGCTATTTGTGCCCTACCAAAATGTCTTTGAAACTGCACTTGGATGCCAGGGATTGCTAGTAAACCACAACTTTAAGTAATTTATTTTTATTTATTTTACATTTGTTGACTGGGATAGTCCGACTGGATACATGTCCATTTTCAGTGGAGGCCTGGTGAGAAAAGCTCCAAACTTACAAACAGATAAAGACAAGTAAGATTCAGTATATGCACAAACATATTTTATTAACCTACAAGTTACAGTCTCACATTTCAAGCCTATGAAGAATACAGTTTATATTCAAAAATATATACAAATATGTTACAGTTTCTCTTCTCAAACCTATAGGTGCAGGTTATATACAGAGTATCTGCAAAGATGTTACAGTTTTTCTTTTCAAACCTTTTAGTGTAAGAGGTTAGTCGCAGTGAATAAAAACTTGCAGGGATATGGAAGCTTTAGTCGGGGTTTGAGCAAGGACATAACCAGTGAGTTTTAAAATACTGGATTAAATTATTTTTTGAACCGATTAAGGGAGAGGTTCAGAGTAAGGTCAGATGGGAGTGAATTCCAGGTTTTGCCTACTGAATTTGCAAACAAAGCTTCTCCAGATAGGTTATTAGCTTTAACAGATTGAACCAAAAGTTTTATAGTGGAACAAAGTGGCCTAGTGTTTTTGTAGGGATGGATAATGTTTTTAAGGGAAGGCATTTTTTCTGGATGGTTAATAACCTTGAATGCAACAGTAAGTTGATTATATTGAATTAGCCTGGGGAGTTATAGCCATCCTAAGAGGTTTAGGTTTTGACAATGGTGTGTCCTGTAGGGAGTTCCTGTGGCAAACCTGGCAATTTGATTTTAGCAGCTAGAGAGTTTGCTGAGATCAGTTTTGTTCAAGTTAGTGAGTATTGGTGAGGCATAGAGTAGAGTTGAAAGCAGATGGGTACGGGCAATGGCAGTTCTAGCTAGAGGGGTGAGAAAAGGTTTGTTTTTGTAGAGGGAGCCAAGTTTTTTATTAACAGTTTTAATAGTTTGGTTTACGGGCATATCATATTTGAGGTTGTTGTCTATTATAACACCCAGGAGTTTGGTATAAATATCTGGTAAGAATATGGTCACATTATAAGATGTTATAGTAAATGAAGGTTGAGAGGATTTGCGAGTAGGGGAAACGAGCACTAGCTTTGTTTTACTAGGGTTTAATATCAGCTGTTGATTAGAAATCCAGTTTTCCACTGTATTAAAGGATTTCTGGGTTAAACTAAGGAGATCTGTAGGGGTAGAGGCTGAACAAATCAGGGTGGAGTCGTCGGCATATTGTATACAGGTTGTGTCTGGGATTACAGTGTGGAGGTCATTGATAAAGAGGGAGAAAAGAAGGGGACCTAATATGGATCCTTGAGGGACACCAAGGGTAATGGGGAGAAGGGTGGAGAGTTTGTCCTGCTAAAGGACAGCCTGCTGTCTTCCACTAAGATAAGATTGAAACCATTGTATGGCATGGCTGTTTAGGGATATTTTATTTAGGGTAAGTAAGAGTAGCTGGTGATTAACCATGTCGAAGGCCTTGGAAAGATCGAGAAACAGGGCAGAAGATAGTTTGCTGTTGTTATGGTTGGAATTTATGACATTAGAAAAGGAGAGGAGGGCTGAGGTGCTACTGTGCTGTGGTCTAAATCCATGCTGGGAGTTGGGCAGAAGATTATGTTGAATAAGGTAGCGTAAGAGTTGTTTATGGATACACTTTTCCATAATTTTGGCCAGAAGGGGAAAGGATAGCTATTGGTCTATAGTTTGACAGCTCATTCCTTTGTGGAGTGGTATGACATGTGATATTTTCCAGATAGAGGGGATAGAGGTTTCAGTTATGGTTCTGTTTATCAAAATAGAGACAGGGTATGCTATGACATCAGCAGCTTTTTCCAGGTAGTCTGCAGGGAGGAGGTCAGCTGAAAGGGCGGCTGGTTTGAGTTTTTTAATTAGGGCTCTAATGAGTGAAGTCAGAACTTTTTGGAAGATAAAGGAGAGAATGTCACTGGGTTTAGGGGTTTCAGCATTAGGACAAGTGGGTTTAAGTTTGCTAGCAAGAGCCTGGATGGTTTCTGTAAAGAAACTGTTGAAGGTGTTGGCAATGGACTCTGGTGATTTTTGGGTTGGGGCTGAGGGGGTTGGAGTTCTGGATTGCCCTGGGCTGGGTGGAGGAGTTTGTTAATACCTGCCCAGAACTTCTGTGGCTTGTTGTGGTGTTTCTGCTGTAGATGGCAGAAATATTTTTTTTTTGTCTAGTAATATGGATTTTTTTGTATCATTTGTATATTTCAACAAAAACACCAGGACTCGGAGACAGCTGCATGATCCAGGACAAACAGATTTTAATGAATACAAGCACTTTCGTGGGCAACCCCACTTCATCAGATGTCAGTATAAAATAAAACAACCATACCCCTGAATCACATGACTTAAAACAGCTTATAGCTTCTACTACCACAATCAATACCTATTTGTTCCATAAAACAGTACATACACTTTCAAGTTAAAATATGTATACATAAACAAAATATACTATAATGTAATAAAACATTTAAACAAAAATCATCTAAAAAGTTGCCTAGATTTTAACATAGGCCGTAAGGGGGCATAGTCATTTAATCCATGACCAACATCTGCCCTAAGTCTCACTATCCACTTAGCTTCTAATTCTTCAGTGAGGTTTGAATTCATTACTGAGTGCTTTTGAAAAACTTTGCATAGATGATTTCTATAAAGCAGCGTCTAATAATAGTAAGAAAAGTAAGGATAATTTTAATCTGTTAAGAAATGAGTATCTTGCCCTTAAATGTTTACAGAATAATGAGGAAATTGTTATCAGACCAGCCGATAAAGGCGGTCCAATAGTTATTTTAGGCACAGATTCGTATGGCAAAGCTATGCATGAAATGCTTAATGATGGTAATTTTTATGTGAGAATTAAGAACCATCAAGTGAAGCAGATGTCTATTAAGGTAGTTACAAAAATGAATGAGTTATGGTCGAAGGGGTTCATCAGTAAGGACCTTTATGATTATTTTTTAGTACCCCATCCTACAACTCCCATCATACAAGGGTTACCTAAAATCCATAAAATCACCACCAATCCCCCTATGCGGCCGATAGTCTCTGGCAGGAATTGGTGTACCGAACCAACATCAATCTAGCTAGAAAAATTTCTTAGACTGAAGATAGATAGTATATAACATATTTTAAGAGACACAGAGCATTTCTTAAATGATTTGTATGCTCATACATGAGATTTTGAGCAGGTAAAGGGGATTTATCTGGTGACCCTTGATGTGGTGTCTTTATTCACAGTGATAGCCAATGATTTGGGTATAGAGAGCAATCATAAGTTCCTTAGAGACATATTCCATGTAGAAGAACAGACAATAGAACAAATATGTCAATTACTCCAGATTGTTCTGGAGAATAATGTATTTTTGTTTGGACAATACTTTTACTGGCAGTCCAGTGGCCTAGCTGTGGGCATGTCATGTGCCAATAGCTACGCCAATGCCGTGATGGCAGTATGGGAAATTAATTATGTGTTACACGGTCCTTTCTCTGATAAGATATATTTTTTTTGAGGAGGTTTGTGGATGACCTCTTTATTTTATGGAAAGGAACCATGGATGAACTGCTTGAGTTTGTACAGTATATTAATTAAAGTACCACTTTTTTGAGCTTTACATATACTTACTCCACTCAGAATGTTAATTTTTTGGATGCAAGTATTGAAAAGAAGGAAGATGGTTCCATCATTACTAAACAGCATAGAAAAGAATGTCATGTTAACCACCTCATAGCTAGGGATAGTATGCACTCCCCTTATATTTTTAGAAATGTTGTACATAATCAGATATATATAGGGCCTCCAGATTGAATGTCTTAGAGGAAGATTTTTATCAGCAGACTGAGAAAGTTAGTAGTGAACTGAAAGAAAGAGGCTATGGCACAAAAGATATTGAGACAAGTGTAAAAGAGGTTAGTGGGTTGAGAGATTCTAAGGCCAGACTCTACTTTTCTAAGAAAAGAGATATAGTAGATGCATATTCCAAAAGAGATCAAGTTAGAGGAAATGTTAGAGTACCCTTCTATTACTCCAGTGATGTACAGACGTATATGAATATAGTAAGGAAACACTGGGATATACTGAAGGTAGATAAAGATATTAAAAATTAATTGATGATAAACCCAGTTCTCTCTAAAGAATTATGTCTTTGAAAAGACAGCTGTGCTACCCCAAGGTGCACAAAAAGCAGAGTACTGTTAGGTCCGACATAGACAGAGGTACCAAAAAGTGTGGCAGATGTTCATATTGTAAGTATATAGATACTATCTCTAGGTTTGAACACCCACATCAACAAAAGACGTATGAATTTAGTATTTCAGCCACATGTGATAGTGAACACTGTTTATTTGGCCCACTGCATAGAATGTTGTAAGTTCTACATAGGGAAAACAGATAGAGCCCTAAAAGAAAGAATACGTGAACACATATATGCCATCAATAAGAAAAATAGAGTTAATTCTTTAGCAAAGCATATTATTAATACTGATATGAAACACAGCTTTAAATTTTTAGCTATAGGAAGAACTAATGAAAACATCAGAGGGGTGATCTACGTAACATCACTGAAGAATTAGAAGTTAAGTGGATAGTGAGACTTAGGGCAGATGTTGGTCATGGATTAAATGAATATGTCCCTTACGGCCTAAGTTAAAATCTAGGGAACTTTTTAGATGATTTTTGTTTAAATGTTTTTGTTTAAATGTTTTACATTATAGTATGTTTTGTTTATGTATACATATTTTAACCTGAAAGTGTATGTACTGTTTTATGGAACAAATAGGTACTGATTGTGTTACTAGAAGCTATAAACTGTTTTAAGTCATGTGATTCAGGTGGGGTTGTATAAACGAGAGGGGTATGGTTGTTTTATTTTATACTGACATCTGATGAAGTGGGGTTGCCCACAAAAGTGCTTGTGTTCATTAAAATCTGTTTGTACTGGATCCTGCAGCTGTCTCCGAGTCCTGGTGTTTTTGTTGGAATTTTGGACATTTATTTTATACAGGACAAATGAGTTTGGGAGCTTTGGTGGCTGTGTTGTGTTTCATCATTTCTATGTTGTCGAAATTTGAGTTGATCTTGTGGGGCTTTAGATGAGCGCCAGGTGTTCCAGGCATTATTTCTTTGGATGATCTTTAGTTTGGTTTCTTTAGTGAGCCTGGGGGCAACTTTTGTTTTAATTCTAATAGAGCGTGCAGGTGCATGGCTGTCAAGGATGGCCAGGAATGTGTTATTAAAGTGTGTTACTGCCTCATCTAGTGGTGGTAGTTTTAGAATTGACGAATTGCATAATTTAAGTTCTTCTAAGAATTTATTAAGGTTGAAGTTTTTGTTATTTCTTATTGCTTTATATGTGGGTAGATGTGGACATTCAACTTCATGCCTAATAGTATAGGTTAAGAAATGATCAAGTAGATCTTCAAGGAGAGTACCTGATTTGTACATGTGGTGGGGGCTATTAATTAGTATCCAGTCTAGGATACTTTCTTTATTGTTAGGCTTGCTGAGCCTGGTAGGGGAGGTTATAGTTTGTGTAAAACCATGTAGGTTTATGTGGGTGGTTGGGGTGTCTGCAGTGCAGGTATTCCAATCTGTATTGAGGTCCCTTAGAACAATGGCCTCATGGGGGTAGGCATTGGATAACCAGTAGAGGATGTCTTCTAGGGTCCCTGAGTTATTACCTGGGGGAATATAGACACATACTATGTTTATACATTTGTTTTTATTTATTTGTAGTTTGGAAATCATAATTTCTGCTTTGATAAATATAGGTGGTTGAAGGTTGTCTAGAGTAACATTTAGGGTGGTTTTATAGAGAACAGAAACCCCTCCCCATTTCCTGGTAGAACGATTTAGCCTCAGTATATTATACCCTGGAGGTAGAATTTCATTATCTGGCATAGTTGGTTTTAACCATGTTTCAGTGAGACAAAGTATGTCTGGGGAGTAAGTTGTTAGGAGGGCATGGAGGTTGTGGACCTTATTGTATCCAGTTTTACTTTTTTTCACATCAAGCACCTGACTTGGGATTCACTACCTTGGCAACTATATGAGTACCCTACATTGGGTTTCAGAGATGCAAAACACGTCTATAACACGTTTGCATTTTTACCATTCTTTTATCTTACATATGCACATTAACTTTGTAAGTTATTGTTGTAATTAATTGAATTGTATTGTACTGTATTCATTGCTTTACCTGTAACTTACTGTACTGTACGTAACTAGGCAAATGCATACTTAACCATTTGCATTAAAATCATAACACTGGCCTTAAAAAAATTATAGCAGAAGATCAGAAAATGGAGCAATTTCTTATTCACCAGAACAGAAGCAAGGACTTCAAGAAGTTCATACATTTAATGACACAAAATCTTTGTATAGGCTTACTTAATTTATATAATAAAGTTTGTATTTCTAAAGAGGTCTAGCTTTATGAAGAAAACAAATAAATCTAGGTGTAACAATGTTAAATCTGAAGCCAAAAGTTAGCAGTTGAAAGGAAAGAGCACAACTGCATGAATAAACTTGGATGAAAAAATTAGCACTCACTACCTTTGACCCAAACACAGTGAGACTGGCTGGCATTTTATCAAAGTATTAGTCTGCCATCTAGTGGATACAGTTTTAATAGCTACTTGAGTAACATGCAGAGCAGTGGAAAGTACAGACATATGTTTACTGTTGGTTTACTTTGAATATAACATTAGTTTATTTTAAAAGTTCACATATAAGAGTGAAAAAGAGTAAAAGAAAAAACTGCATCATACCATATCAGGTCAACAAAATATGCACCCACACCCATCTCTCCCCATCCCATCTGTCTCTCAGTCTCTCTGTCACACCACACACACACACACACACACACACACACACACACACACACTTACTCACAGATATACTTTCCAATGATGCATATTTATTGCCCAGACTGTGTGATCTTTGCTTATGCATAAATATACATAATGAAAATACTGACAGAAAAAGGTGACCTGTGTTATCTTGTGATGTATGCAGTCCATCTGACCACTGCATTCCTTCTTCAATATAGTTGCCCCTTGCTAGCTACTGCCACGTTCTTTATGCCAGCTATCCTCAGCATTCCTGAGCCCTTCCTATGAAATTTTGCTGTGTAATATCGACTCCTACAAAGTATTTCGGGGTCTCATCACCATCACTGAAATTATTTTTTCCTTAAGCAGGTCAAGAATAATTTCCTTTCAGATACTGTTCATGTACCCTTCTCATATTTTGGCCTTCTTCTTCTTGCAGTCTACCACTTCTGGTTCCAGATAACATGATGATGTGCTCATATTGCATTGACATCCCTTTTATTTTCTTGTATTGTATAATGTACATGCTGAACTCTATATTCGTAGCCCAGTCCCTCCATTCTCCATAAATTTCTGGTTATTTTCCATTCTATGGTTTCTACTTACCTAATCTTTTTTTTGTGTTTATGCCCTTCGGGAATGAGCACATTCTGCTGATGTGGGCACATAGATTCTCTGAATAATGAGAAGGTGACAATTCCTTAACAGTGCACTCAGCACCTTGATGGCCCTTTCACATTGCATTGCATAATTTGACTTAGAGATAACTTTTTTTTATTCCTTCTCTTTCTGTCTTTGGGCCAACTCATCTAGAGTGTGCTTTTTTGTGGACCCCCCCCAAAGTGCGTAACCTTGCATTTTTTTATTAAAAAGCAGCTGCCACCCATCTATTGTTAAAGTCGCATTGGATCTTTATGCATAATGAACTCCTCTGTTCAATTACCATAATTTATTTATTATTTATTTATTTTATTTTACATTTGTTTACCGGGATAGTCCGACTGGATACATGTCCATTTTCAGTGGAGGCCTAGGGAGAAAAGCTCCAATAGACAATATTACAAAGATTACATAACAAGTTAGATACTTAGAAAATATAAGACAGGAGTTTTGTACAATGGTTTAGTAATGTTCCCAATAGGGACTCACAAGTCACATGGTCTGACACATTAAAAGCAAAAAAAAAATCAGATTGGAAACAGAACATAGTTGAGTAATTAAATGTTAAGATATTTTGCAGATACAATTTCATTTTATAACTTAATCCGGGTTGGTACATGGACAAAGCCAGTTCACTTTGAAATACTGTTTGAGGCTTTTTTTGAAGAGACTTATGGAGGATTGAAGGGTTATATAGTTTGGCAATGAATTCCAGGTTTTGCCAACAAAGTTGGCAAACAGGGATTCACCAGCTGAGTTATTAGCTTTGTAGGTTTGGACCAGTAGTTTGTTGGCTGATCGTAGGGACCTCAAGTTGAGGGGGTAACCTCAGGGTGGTGTAGAATTTTGTGAGAATTTTCTGCCAGTAATCCATTCAGCTCACACTGCTTTGCATTCCAAGTGCATACATTTTAGTTTCCCAGCAGTCTTATGTGAAGCACTGTGTCAAAGGTGATGCTCAGGTCTAAGTCTTGTCCTCAAGGCTTCTCGAGAACTCATTTGTAGAACTGGATTAAGCTGAATTGACAAGACCAGTGGTGTAGGAGGCCACAGTGGTGCAGCGGTTAGCATTGCCACCTCAAAACAATAGGTTCTCTGGTTCGATTCTTGGCTGGAGTGCCTTCTGTGTAGAGCCTGCATGTCGTCCCTGCAGTTGTGTTGGCTTCTTCTAGGTGGTCTGGTTTCCTCCCATATTCCAAAAACATGCTGCAGGCAGATTTTACACTCTAAATTTGTCCTAAATGTGAGTGTGTGCATGTGTGTGCGTTCTGTGGAAGGTTGGGCGCCAGGCTGGGAAGTCGACAATGTAAAACTCCATTGCCAATCTTTCTGGACTGTTGTTCTGTTATGGCGACCCCTAACAGGAAAAGCTGAAAGAAGAAGACGACAAGACCAGTGGTGTGAAAAGTGATGCTGTTGCTCTCCTGCAAAATAGTTAGCACTTAGTAACTGTAAGAGCCTACCCTGCATGACCTTGCCTAGGCTGAGATGTAAGTAAAGCCACACAGCAACTCAGCAAACACAAGAGAAGTGCAAAAACAAGCCGGTCACACCAGGTACTTAATGTATTTGCAGTTTAATCCAAATGCTTTTGTCTTACTAGTTTCAGACTTCTTCAGAATAAAAAATAAAGTGCACAAACACATGCTATATACCCATTTCTCCACCCCTTCCTTAATTAGTTCAATTCAACCCCACCCGGTTGTTAAAACACAGCACAGCATAAAAGGCATATTACATTCATTTGATACTCTGTTGCAGACTCACAAAAAAGCATACTAAATATTGCAAATTATGTCATAAAATTCATAAAAAATATGCTGCTTTCAATTTCAAGTAAGAACTTAATAACAGCCTGTCATTAAGTCCAGGCTTTTCATCAGAGTTAAGTTTAATTTGCCATTTTAGCTCTTTAAATTCTAAAAATTCATCTCCTGGCCCACCCCTAGGCCCTAAGTGAACGTGATCTATGGCAAAACATTTAAAGGCATGTGTTAGGTTCTTCCTAATATGTCTGTATAGGCATTCTTTTCATTGTGATGTTTAATTTCATAAATATGGTCACAGATCCTAGTCCTGAACGCTGTCTTGGTTTTCCCCACATAATGAGTGCCACATGCCTGACATACTGCAACATATACAACTCCTTTGGAATAACAAAAATATTTTTAGGAGGTTTAATGGTGCCAAAGTTCACAATAGTAATTCTATCTTGGTGAACTACATGTTGACATTGGGCGCATCTTCCACATTTAAAACATCCCCCATCAACCCTTCTACCATGGCTACTCTCCAACATCCCCTTGAAAGAAGCCTCTTTTTTGTATACAATGGCAGATTTTTCTCCTAACAAGGAAAGTAACTCAGGGTCCATTCTGAAAATTCTCCAATATTTCTTGACAGTGTTACAAATGTCATAATAGTCAATGCTATATGGTAGTATCAATACCCTACCATAACTCTCTCTGTTCCCTTGTCCAAGTGTTTGTAATATGGCAGTGGTGTTATCCAACAACACATAATACACCCCTTCATTCCTTTTCGTCTGAACCTCACTCATTATGTTGACCACCATCTCCTTCAGGTACCCTCTTCTAGTTAACATACCTTCCAAAATCTCACATTCCTGGAGAAAATCATCCAGTACAGAAACCATTCTGACCAATCTTACAAATTGGCCTTTAACCAAGGCTCTCTTTTGATGTGTAGGGTGCCAGCTGTTGCAGTGCAGCAAGGAATTAGAATAAGTAGGCTTCCTATAAAGATGTGACGTAAAAACCGTGTTGTTATAATCCTTTCTAATGGTGACAACCAAATAGTTAAGCACGTCTCTGTCCATACTCATGGTAAATCTCAGAAAATGTGTTGTTTCATTAATATATTGAAATAATTAATTCAGCCTATCCTCACAGTCTTTCCAAAATAGCACCACATCATCTAAAAATCGGCCATAGAGCACCCAACAATCTTTAAAAGGTGAATTAAAGACAAAACTATCCTCCCACTAGGCTAGCACTATGTTAGCAAAGACAGGGGTACAACATGCACCCATTGCTACCCCTGCCTCTGCTTAAATAAATGCCCCTCAAAGCTCACAAAGTTCTCTAACACAAGCTTGAGGCACTCCCTCAAAGTAGAGACAGTATTACAGTCCATGTTTGTACTTTTGACTAAGTAGTCACAAAACCAGTTAATCCCCTGTTCACGTGGGATGACCGAAAACAAATCACAAATGTCTATAGTTACCATTAGTAAGTTATCATCATGCATTTCTTGTCTAACTTTCCCAAGAAAGTTCCAAGAATCTCTCAGCAATGTTCAGCAACGTTGTCCTGTTCTCAAGCACATGTTTAACTTTAAAATCCATAAATTTTGCAATACTAAATGTTTTTGATGCTTTTGCATCCACTGTTGGGCGTGGGGAGGGGTTTGTGATAGACTCGTGAATTTTTGGGATCCCAAAAATTGTTGGATCCTTGTGTGTACTGTCTCCAAATATCTGTGTTCCTCTGGAGAAATCTGCCCATCTCAACCAATGTTAAATCAACATTTCTGTAAGCAATGTTGAGTTCATTACAGGAGACTTCTGTATAGGTATCACTATATAGTAGTTCAAACATCCTGCTAATGTAGTCATTAACATCCATTATCACCAGCCCCCCACCCTTATCCGGTTTCATGATTCTAATGTCCCTATTAGCTAATATTTCTTCAAAAAGCATCACTTCATTGGGTGTTAAATTAAAGTTCCTATTATGTTATGATCCTGCTAGGTCTTTTTAATAACATCGGTAACACCTCAGTGTCAGCCCCATTTTGAAATTGCATTGCCAAATTCTATTTTCTACTGAAAACCTTTACCTGTAAAATTGTTTCCACTATGTTAGCCCTTTTAGCTGGGACAAAGTTCATTCCCTTTTCGAACAAGTCAGCCCACTCAGAGCTAATGCTGATGTGACTCAGATTATAAATGTTAAAATCCTCTCCTGTATTTTTTATAATGGTAACCTCATTGTCTTCTCTGGTCCCCTCGTCATTAGTGGAAATTAACTGTAATACTGGACATTCTGTCCCCCCCCCGTGTCTTTTCCCCCTCCCTCTCTGCTTTTCCTGCACCACATGTTGTTGGTGGCCCCAGTTCCCCTGGTTGCCATTCTGTTAGTCTAAAAGTTGCTGGGATCTCCTTAAAGGGGGGACCTAAAGGGTTGGTTTCTTCTAATTCATTGTCCAGTTGGTCATTAACATCACCCATATTAATCTCAAGCCTGTCTTGTCCAGTCCTAGACTGTCCTCTCGGGGGTTGGGGTATGCTGTTCCATTTTCGTAGTCTAGCTTATCCCTCAAAAGTTTTTGCCATATTAAACTTAACTCTGATGAAAAGCCTAGACTTACTGACAGGCTGTCATTAAGTTCTTACTTGAAATTGAAAGCAGCATATTTTTTTATGAATTTTATGATATCATTTGCAATATTTAGTATGTTTTGTGAGTCTGCAACAGAGTATCAAATGATTGTAATATACCTTTTATGCTGTGCTGTGTTTTAACAACTGGGTGGGGTTGAACTGAACTAATTAAGAAAGGGATGGAGAAATGGGTATATAGCATGTGTTTGTGCACTTTATTTTTTATTCTGAAGAAGTCTGAAACAAGTAAGACAAAATCGTTTGGATTCAAATATGCTAAGTACCTGGTGTGACCGGCTTATTTTTTCACTTGTCTTGCGTTTGCTAGGCTGAGATGGAAGGAAGAGAGGGTCAAAGTCCTGTAGTTGCATGGCATCTTCCTAGATCTATCTTGTTGTAATAGAATTACCATGTTCACTACTCCTGTGGTACTTCTTTCATTCCTAAGCCATTATTTAACCAGTATCTCAGCAAGCAGTGTTATTAACTCTTTTGGACTGCTCCATGGCATGGAGGTTTTAGCCCTACTTATGACCTGGATGACCCAGGTTTAATTAATGGCCTGGTCACTGCCGGAGTTGATGGGGATTGGACTGGAGTGAACATCCAAGTCTGGCTCTCCCTTTCTGAATGAAGAGTGTTGACAAAGTCCTGCCACAGAAATATCATGTGTGGCAGGGCCCAGAAGTTCTGTTTCTACACATGGGACAGAGGGGTTTGAAGCACCAAGGAGTAATTGTGAGTCTGCAGATATATACAACTACAGCTGGCCCAGTACTGTGGACATTGTCCAGTTCTTTGCAGCTGACAGGAAGCTGAGAGTTAGGAACATTCAAAAAAAATCTCCTAAATCTCAGTGGAGGAGAACCACAATCCTATGTTTTCTCCTCTGTCTCCTGGTATCTCTGAATACCAAGGGAAAGGAGGAAAGACTTGATACCTAGGTGGAAGGGGATGGATATCTAACATATTTTATAAAAAAACAGCTTTGCTAACAATATTTGTGCCAATGGAAATAGCCTGTCTTAAGCATTACCAATGTGTGTGTGTGTGTGTGTGTGTGTGTGTGTGTGTGTGTGTGTGTGTGTGTGTCTGTGTGTTAGGGGGAGGGGAGAAGCCAAGGTCAAGAACAGTAGTGAGATAGCAGGAAGGACAAAGCTCTTTTTTTTCCTAAGCCACTTTCAGTTTTTATCAATATTATAGACTGCATTTGTTTGACAGCAGGAACCAATTAAGCTATTCAGTCTGTCATTTTAAGTGAATTGAACATTCTAAATCCCCTGTAACTTCTTCCCCTTTACCCCTTTTCCACCTCTCCAGCATTTTACATCCCCTCCAATAGTACTTTCCCCTTCATCCTTTTTCTACCTGTCCCACACCTCACCTTGAACATCACTGTGAATTTTCTCTCTACCATTCATTCCCATATTCCTGTACAACTTTCTATGGATTCACAGCCCTTTATGTGAAGAAGTACTTGAAGATCAAGGAGCCACAGTCTGATACTTGTTCCAGCCCCCCCCATGTCTTTCCTTTTCAGGATTATCTTTTGCCCCACTAGCATATATCTGTCTGTGGTTTTGTTTTTTTAGGGGGTTTAGTGAGCAGTGATTCATCTCCTCTAGTCGCTGGTCATATTTTTTCCCTTCCATCTCAAGCTTCTTTCTGGTGGCTTTCCTCTGAACTCCTTCCAGTCATCTGACATCCCTTTCCTTGTATGACCTCTAGTATTAGTGGTTAAGAAAAAGTGTGCCCTGATCCAGGCCCAGTAGAGTTGAATAATTATCTCTTCACTTATGGAATCTGTCTGTTTAGGAATACAGTCATGGATTCTGGTTGCTACTAGCACTACAATCTCAGTCTGCTCTTAGTGATCCTGAGTGTGATCAGCACCTCAAAATCCTTTACCTGCTCAGTTCCCATCAGTCAAACTCCATGCAGCTGATGCTGTACAACATGGGTGTTGAGGACAAAATGTAATACACTGCACAGTCTGCAGTGAACGTAATCTCTACTGCTTTTTTTTACCTGTCACTATGTCTTTCGGAAAGAGGTTTATTCTATTCTGTTTTTTTAGATATATATCTGGAAAAGACCTACTGAAGAGTACTGGACCATGGAATGACCTCTGCAATACTTTCCAAGTCACTTTCTGTATTCCGGATGACATCCCACTCACTACATCTCTCTATATTCTACATTCTACCATTGGTTAGTTCAGTTCCTCAGCCATGACCCTATTTCTCAACACCTTCAGTTTTCCTTTGAGTCACATATGTGAGACCAAAGCAAAGTAAGATCCAAAAAGGAACAGGGCTGAGTAAATGAGATCAAATAGCAAAAATGCTACAAACAACAAAACAAAACACAGGATCTCAAATCCCAGAACGATAAATCTTTAATAGACAAAGCTTTCAGGAAAAAATCCCTTCTTCAGTGTTCAAATACATCAGACACAGCCTCCTGCTTTAAAAACATCACATGATAATGGTAAACCAATCTAGTCAAACTTTCATTCATAGGTTCATAGGTAGGTACTAGGCTATTGGCCCTAGGGCCTATATAAACCTAGCCAAAAAAGTACCCTGGCTTTCGCCACCCAAGAAAATTATTTTCCTGTGCCCCTGTTGAGCAGAGCCACAGAGGTTATCCCCAGGGTGAATTTCCTATTTCCCATCCAATCATCAAGATTTTTATTGAAGAGTGCTAATGAGGAGCTTTGTTTGATATATTGATAATTATTAAAGTGATTGCAGCAACTAAACCTGTACACAATTAACTATGATGTGAAAACAACTTCAAATGATTATGAATACATTATAAAACATCCTAGCATAAAAAATACACACACACACACACACATATATATATATATATATATATATATATATATATATATATAAAATTTAATGTTTAACTTATAAACATATTTCAAACATTTTAGAATACATTCCATTCTAACCTATGGCTTCATTCATTTTAATTTCAACAAAGGTTTGATGCTTACTGAAGCATTCAGACCTAGTTGTATATCAGCTTGTAACCTTAATATCCATCTATAGTCAGCAACTTCTGTCTCATTAATAATATCTCCACCCTTGATATTGGATGTTACTTTTTGTATAACTCTAAACTTAAATGTATGATGCACAACTCTTTCTTTAACATGTTTCGCTAATGAATTCATAAGTACTCCCCATCTTGTATCATATCAGTGCTCTGAAATTCTCTCTTACATTTTCTATTGCACGCACCTATATAAAAACTTTGACATGCCATACAATTAGCTTGATTAACTACATTTTCAGTATTACATGTTGTGAAACAGTTAAACTAATACGTTTTCTTTATAACAAGATGTATAGACTTAGTATTTAGTATATGTTTACAAAATGTGCAGCTTTTACATAGGTGTAGTATGCGCCCAAATCATGTATTTAAAGGGATTGTGAAAAGCCAAGCCAAAGAAAGAGGTGTGCACTATACATTTAAGTTTAGAGTTGTACAAAAAGTAACATCCAGTATCAAGACCTATGATGATAAAAAGATCAGAGAAATTAGATCTACAGAAGTAACGCTTGGAGGCTTGAATAACATGCATTTTCTTTTCAAATGTTGTTATACACTAATTTTAAATCGGAAGATAAATCTACAAAATCTGTTGATGTAAGCCACTGATGTGTAAGACACCAGAATCTGAACTGCAGAGCAACTGCAAACAGTACTAAATCGACAAATGAAACTGAGGCTTACATATTGATGTTGGTACAAGATTATTCTTGTCGCAGTTGTGTGAGGTTTTAATTGCTCATCTGTTGCTGCTTATATCATACAGGAGATATATGTGCATTTCATTTGTGACCTTTGACCTATATTTATTAAAGATTTGTGAAATGTGGGTGTGTAGGACTTGTAGTTGTCGGATTCTTAAACTGAAAACCGATCAGTTCTTAACTGCTTGTTTCATTATTTAAAGAAAAAAATCATCCTAAAATAAAATGTCTTCAAATTTATTTTCAAATGTTTTATATCAAGTATATATCAGAAACAAAATCCATACTCTACAGCATTAACTCACTTTTAAATTCAGCTATCATGTATAGCATATTGGAATATGAATTAACAGTTAAACAAATTTAAACTGTAAACTTGCTAATACATCCTTAATAAGTAATTGATTCTAAAGGCAAACTGTTAGCTTATTGAGAAAAAAATCCAACAGCAAACATTTCAGATTTAGCTCTGATCTTGCTAATAGCTCCATTCCTTTTCTTGTTTGCTAGATGCAGAAGTGCAAGGCAGCTGTTTGTTAACCTTGGGCTTCTAGACAGAATATTGAATATTTTTTTCTAAAAAGTCATTAGTGTTTATACCATTGTCTATACAAGCTAATTCTATGAGCGCACACACACACACACACACATACACACACACACACACACACACACACACACACACACACACACAGATGCAAACATGCGTGTGCACACAACAAATTGGTAAACTTGAGTACAGAAGAAACATACATGTAAAATGGCTTATATATTAGATTAATTGTAATGTTAACAATATTACCCCTTACTTTTTTCAATCTGATACACATTTAAATAGCAAATAGTTACCAAAGTTATATACATTTTCTGAGCTGATAAAAGCATGTACATTTAACTTTTAATGTGTGAATTTTCAGGTAAATTTTAACACCCCTTTCCCGTATACCCACATCTTATTTTAACACAGTTACACAATCATCATTCAGACAGCAATGCTACTATATTGCAGTTTAAGTAATGAAAATTAATATTGTAGAAAAAGTAAGAAGGTGAACCAAACCACAGCGACAGCTTTAAACATACGTAGTAGCTATTCAGCACAAAACAGTCCAAAGTGTTCAAGTAATCCAAGTTTATTGTGAGTGCTTTCGCAGTAATCACTACTGCTTCATCAGTGAACAATTTCTCCTATTTGCTGCTGTTCTTTACTGCAAAGAAAATTAATAGTCAAACATTTTATTTTTTGTGACTTTTTTAATCAATTTTGCATTAAATAATATAGCATAAAGAGGGTATATCTAATATGTATTTTATATTTTGCTTAAATATGCAAAATATCTGTTTGCTGGCCTTGTTACCTTTAAGGCCTTTAGCTACAACACAAAATATATTTTGTACAAACCTCATCACACCCTATTGCTTATATAACAACTTTAATCACATGACAATAACTTTGCTAAGACACAGTATGCTGTAACACATAGGGCATTGGCTTGGGGCTTGATTAACTGATCATTACTAAAGCAATGAAAGTATTTTATAAAAACGACATGCATGCTATCACATGATTTGCATAAGGCTTTGGGAATATCTAAAGCATATCAGAAATCACTTTTAAAAATGCTGTTACAATAACATTTAAAAGGCAACAATGCAATAAATATGGGCTGAGCTAACAGCCATAATCTGGAAAGTTCAGTCTGCAGCTGCCTCATCCACTGTGTCTTGAAACCTTCAAAACCCATATTAGTCCATCAGCTGCCTTACTTCTACTACCAGCTAGAATGTATACATGAAATAAAATGACTAAGCAATAGCCTTTGACAAGATTTCACATCACACATGAAACCTGTACGTATTTTGTTTTTATCATTTAGATTGTGCCACAAAAGATGTACTATTCCTGATTTTGATTCAAATCAACCTAGCATAATGGCATGCACTGTTCCAACTGTGAAACTGGAAAAAATAAGTGGAATATCATACACTGGTTGATGGTTCAGTGCTTAAGAGGCCACCAGTGAATGGCTATATAAACTACTTTGTCTAAATTTACAACAAATGGTCACAGACAGAGCTTGGATTACTTACATTATGGCTCTGTGCTGAGACATCAGGGGATAATAAATTTTTTTTATGTATGTAGCCAAGTACTACTTTTTACTTCTTCCAAACTACTCTCCCACTCTTTACTGCTCACTTTTTCTTTTTTCTTTTTGCTGGCATCAGGATTCATCTCAGTTAACTGAGTACAACAAAAACAAATCAATTAAACCTGACAAAGAAACACTGAAACCCCCCAAATGATGTTGTGCTACTAACATTTAAGACACACAGTAGTAGTTATTATGGAGAAGGTATGTTGATCAACTTTTAGGGGACCAGGTGTGACAGATAGTGATACTTGACATAAATGCTGTGGAAGAGGGAGCAACATTGCACAGTCAAACATTGCAGTATATGTGTTAACAACAGTCTACCCCATACTGTATTTAAAATTTTAGATATCTAAAGGAAAACTAGAAGAAAGGCAAAATACAAAAAAAAAATGAGTAAACAAGTACAGTACTATATGATATAATGCAGGAAAAATGTAGCTGAACATCCTTCTTTATGTTTTCTCTGCTGCTTACATTCTTTTCCTTGGAGATGTTGTTGTTGTTGTTGTTGTGTCTTTCGGCTTTTCCCAGTTAGGGGTCGCCACAGCGGAACTCCGGTCCGCTAATGATTGGCAGTAGATTTTTACGTGCCGAGTTGCCAGCTCTGAAGCACAGCCTTCAAAGAAGGCACGCCCCATTCACGCATGTCTCCACACAGAAGACTCTCTAGCTGAGAATCGAACAGGACAACGTCGTACTGTGAGTCGACAATGCTACCACAGCACCACCACCATCCTTGGAGATAATTCTTCTAAAAGTCAGTGTGGCTAAATGAATCTTTATATCTATACTCTTCTAAAAATGCTAAATTATTAGAGCGGTATTTTCAGTATTTTTCGACTAGTGATAGTGCAGCAAGAAAATCTAGGAGTTAATTTTACTTACTGGTTTCCAGAAATCATTCCATTTTATTGTATTTCACTTGTAAAACTAAATCAACTTCTGTTTTTCCATGATGGCTACCATTTTGATTAATTGCTGTCATTGTCAAATTTCCATAAAAGCTTCTTTAGGTCATTTCCTATTTATTATTCTGTTTGTTGCTGCATGCAATATACCAGAATGACTTTTTACCCCTTATTGTCCTGACTTTGCTGGGAATGCTGCTAACAGCACAGCAAATCAGTGAAGCCACCCCTTAATCTCTGGTAAATGTACAAAAGTAAATTTTCATAACTTCCTGTACATTATACTTCTCAACCTCTTAGCACAAGAAATCTGGACAAATCCAAAAATAATGAGAGGACAAAGACCCAAAAACAGGGACACATTTTAAATATTGCTCTTAGAAACTTGGACAGTTGTTAGAGCAAAAGGGGTTGTGTTAGCATACATTCTCTGATTAATAGGAAGTCTGAAACTCAATTGTCTGTCATTATTTAGTGACTTCAATCCTTCTGATTTCCCAGAAAACCACAAATTTTTATGAGGGACAGACCAAAAATATGAGACAAAACTCTGTACATTCTGTGAAAATCTGGACAGTTGAGAGATATACTGTACATCATAGAGAGTAGTGCAACACTAGAATACATGGTTGCTGCTCCCATGCATCTCTATAACTCTTACAGCAGTTTCCACAATGTTATATGTGGTAATGTCTTCCATGGTTTATTATCAAGAAAAAAAAGAAAGAAACAAAAACTTGTTTCTACTTTCATTTAAAACTTTGCCTGGCAGTGTTCTACAGAAATATACATCTCCTCTAACTAGTCACAGTGATGTTCCCTAACTTTCCTTTTTCCTCAGTTCCATATGCCCTCCTGCTTTCCTAAGCATCTTTATTTAATCACTAGCTACACTCCCCAAAACATTCCAAGTTACCTCTCTATTTTCCATTACATGTCCACAGTTGCTATCTACCTCAGGAAAATTGCTCTGAAGTCTAGTTGGGGTATAAAATATCTATGGAAGCAAGTCCAAGAAAAAATCCTGAACCTCCTTTACTTTGTTTCATACTTGAGGGCCATGCAGATGTTTTTCATTATACCTTTATAAACTGACTTTCAAATCTCTCTTCTCAATCTTTTCTAATCTCTTCTGATTGATTCGTATCCGCAGAGTTTTATATGACAAAGTAATTATCCCTTTTTAACAGTAAGTTTTGTTATAGACTCAAACCTTCAACACAGCTGATCTTTCACTTCAACACTCTCCACTTGTTTTTTCTTTGCCTGTACATTGTCATAAGTCCCTGGCAGTGAATACAGTCTTTAACATGCAGTCTAAATTTCTGCTTGGTCTCGTCCCACTGTATTAACTTTCTCTGTCTAACTATAAGCTGAAAATACAATGGTTCATTTGCTCTTTTCTTCAGTAAATATCAGATCACATGTGCTTATTATCTGTATCCCTATTTACAGTCATTCCTATTGGTAAAATCTTCTTTCACTAGCCATGTGTTGGCTTGGTTATTAGAATACTTTTAGCTACTTTATTAATATAATGTTTTGTGTGGTTGTTGTTTTTCTCCTTAAGGATCTGCATCCAAAATCCTACTTTCTTACTGTTTCTCAGACTTCACCCCTATTGCATCATCATCCCTTTCCATCATAATTTATAACTTTCTGCTTGTCTTATGTATGTGAGTCTTAACTGCTTAAACTATCCTTTCAAATCAGGTAATCCTAAACCACCTTGTTCTGTGGGAACAATCAACTTATTCCACTTATCAAGTGTGCTTTTCCCCTTCCAAAAAATCCTTCAACTCTTTATTAATTGTCATCAACAACTCATCCTCGGGTTGATAAAAATATGCATGACTTGTGTACAAAACTAAAGGAACTAAAAACATTTTAACTACTTGTATCTTACTGTCCATATTTATAATCAAGATCTTCCAGTTTCACAGTTATTTTATTACTTTGTTTAATCTCTTCTCATATAACCTTAGATGAACAGATATCCTTTTTATTTCATACATCTAAATACTTCATCTTATAATGCCCCCCAAAATATCGGTATTAGTGAACCATTTTATGTGTGGATATGTAGTTTACCGATATGGCTTTTGCTTTATATTCATTCATTTTATATTCCAGAAAGACTTGAAACTGTTTCAAAATGGTGAACAGTACCAACATATCATTTTCTAGATTTTTCATGTACAAAATAATATCATCTGCAAATAAAGCTAACTTTTCTTGAGTACCATACCAATTATATCCTTGAATTTGAAAGTCCCTTATTTTCTTTGCCAGAATTCTAATTATAAAGAAAATAATAAAGGGAAAAAGGACACCCCTCCCTGATTCCTCTGGTCAAACACAGCTTGTTGGAGTGGCACCCTCCGACCTTAGTTATTGCTTCAACACATCATGTATCCTACTAATTAACCCTATTATTCTTTCAGGGAATGCCCAAATCCCAACTGATTCTTTCAGATGTTTTCTATGCATCAAGACCCACCAACAGCAGTGGTATTTTCTTTATATTCAGTTTCCCTCTGGATTATAATTGTTCTGTTGATATTGACACATCTTTGTCACCCCCCCCCAATCACATTGATCAGTATCTGTCGATTTTTCACAACACCTTTACAATTCTATTAACTAGTATAGACATACTTACGTTATAATAATGGTTTAAAATTGAAAAGGGCTACATGAACCTGCATCTGAAGGGTCTTTACCATGTTCAGGTAATACAGCCATCATTGCTTTCATTTAAGAAGCTGATACTTGCCTCCACTTTTAAATATTGTTAAACAAAATCTTCCAGATTATTATTACTTTCTTTCCTCCCATCTTTGTCTACTCCTGTTGACTTCTCTGTTGATTAATTATACAGCATTATTTTATCTCATCTGTTCCTGTCTTAGCTTTTACGAGCCTTATTTTCCTCTAACATTGGCATAAGTAAGCCATCCATGAAGATTTGTATTTGTGCTTTTTCTTGGCTTCCACATTCATCTGCTTTATACACATTTTCATAAAATTTGCAAAACAGCTCTAATACCTCCATAGGGTCTCTGTCTCCCTAAGTTTGATGACAACCCTTTCTACTTTCTATAGCCTAAGTCATTGTACTTAAAGCTTTTTGTGCTCTAGAGTTGTTATTAAAATAGCTACTTAGCAATAACAGTTCTAACTTGTACATATTATCCAAATACTCCCTTATTTTCCATTTAGCACTCTGCAGTTGCTCCTCTTTTCTTGCGATGAGATTCCCTTTATTCTTCAATATGTTTACTTTTGTCAACCTGTCTAAACAATTCCTATTACTTCCTTTCCTTATCTCTTTCTCTCTTATTTCTAACATGCTTTTAAACTTCATTTTTGTTTTATTCTACTCACTCACTATCCCTTCCAAATATATTTCTGTTTTCCCTACTAACTCTTGAATCATTTCCACTATACTTTCCTTATATTCCTCTCTTATTAACAGGTAAATAGGGACATGCAGACTCTGCACAGAAGACACCCCAGCTGAGAATCGAACTGGGGAACCTCTTGCTGTGAGGTGACAATGTTAACCACTACACCACTACGCCATTCCTTTGTCCAGGATATTCTGCTCAATGTCCTCTTTGAAAGCCTTTCTTTGTCAAATTCACATGTTCATTTCTATCCAAATGTGTCTCCTGTACATTGTTATTTGCATTCTACACTTCTTAATATAATTCAAAACTCTTTGCCTTTTCTCTATACCTGAAAGGTCATTTACATTTCATGATAATATAGACAGAGGGTGCATTATAACAGAAAGGTATTACTCCAACTTATTTTATATAACAGTTACTTTGAATGTATATTTCCATCGTTTGACTTACATGCACACACTAACATTTTGCAGACTGATCTCTGATGTAGCTGCTTTTTTCTCTTCTCCATTGAACCTATTGGACATTTACAAGACTTTTTACTTTAATGAAAACACTCAAAAAAAAAACTAAATACATTTTCAGAATCCCCATCCCTTTTTTAAATTATACAAAACACACACCACTATGCATATTTTCAAAAAACAAAATTTACCCCTTCAGACAGGTGCAGTAGTCCCAAATAATCAGCTGCAAATACAGGCAGTTCCTGTTCTAAAATTACAGTAACCCATGCTAAAGTGCATATTAGAGCCTGTGCTCCCACTTACAGTAACTTCTGTCTGTTTTTTTTTTCTTATTTCTATTCCTTTACCAGATATCAAAAACTGCATGCTTCCTTTTTCCTAAACATCAACTTTTAACCTTAAGTAAACCTGCACTAACTGCATTGGGGAATAATATTTAAACTCTGTCTAATTTTCTACAACTGAATCCACATCTTCCATACTAGCTATTCTCATATATTTCTTCAGAATATATCTTCTTGTTGTATTTCCCTTGTAGGTCTCCCGATACATCATCACTATTGTAAACCATGTTCCAGTCCACACCCATAAATAATATTCGCATTTGAAAGCTGATTATTTTTCCCAAAATTCTTTTAAGCTCTATGATAGCAGTTTTAGGTGAAATATAAATAAAATGCCAGTGTAATCCTCCTTTCCTACCAATAACCCTTTACTATCACAAATCTACCATTACAGTATTTTTCCTCGTCTATCACTAATAAATATCCTCTAGCAGTTAGTATTATTACTCCCCCTTTCCTTTGTTCCTAATATTCTGCTGAATGTCCACCCTGAAATCCTTACTTTGTCAAATTCATATATTCATTTCTTTCCAAATGTGTCTCCTGCAACATTATTAATATTCTTTGCCTTTTGTCTATACCTATAAGGTCATTTACTTTCCATTATAATATGGACAGAGTGAACATTAGGATAGAAAAATATTACTCCCACCTATTTTTTTATATATATATATATATATATATATATATATATATATATATATTTATATTTATATATACAGTTATTTTGACTGTATATATCTATCATTTGGCTTACATTTACACACCAACATTTGGCAGGCTGATCTCTCATGTAGCTGCTTTTTCTCTTTTCCATTGAACCCATGTCACATTTTCAAAACTTTTTACTTTAATGCAAACACTCAGAAAACTAAATAGATTTTCAGAGTATCCATCTTCTTTTAAATTACACACGGCTATGTATATTTTCAAAACATATATATTTACCCCCTTCAGGTAGGTGCAGTTGTCCCAAATAAACAGCTGCACATACAGTCAATTGTTATTCTAAAATTAAGGTTACCCATACTAAAATGCATGTTAAAGCCTGTGTTCTCTTGTACACTAATTGTTCTCTGTTCTTTTCTTATTTTTATTCCCTTACCAAACCTCAAAAACTGCTTCCTTGGTTTTCATTAAACATTAACTTGTAGCCTTAAGTAAGCATGCATTAGCTACCTTTAAATAAATGCACCAAACTGTGCAATGTTGTATTACTTACATTAAAGTATTAAGGCTGATGGGGATAAAACTTTTTGTACAACTTATTCACTTTCCACAGTTTCAGACTTCATTTATTTTTACTGAACTGCTTGCCAATGTACTTTTAAATGTTAATTACATTGTACATCATGCATTTCACTCAGCAGATAGTGTTCATTCTCTCATAATAAATTGCTTACACCTGCAGACTTGTTTATTTCCATGTAAAAGCAGTTGATGAGAAGGAAAAAAAGTTTGCAGATGCATGAAAGAGTTTTTGTAAATTTCACTAAGAACACTGTTTAGACCTCTTATGATTAACTGCACCTGTAGACTTATTGTCTCCCACTGAGAGCATTTGTTAATGAAAAATGGATATTGACTTTGCAAATGCAAGAAATAACTACCGTTTTCCACGTAGTTCATTATTTTGTGTTATTGTCCAAGCCTATTTGCTTATAATAAACCAATTGTCTATAGCTTAAACCAATAACATTAATCTAGACAATCACATCAATAAAAACTGGGAAAGTTATTATCTTAACTCTACATATAACATGACCTATTCACAACATTATATTAACTTTAACTTGCTTCTTTTCCAGCCTTTTTTACCTTGTTACAGTTTACACCCCATATATGTTGCAACTAAGAAAAAAGTGCTTTATTGCTTTAGTATATTTAACATATACTGCAGTCACTGAAGTGACTCCCTCATCTCACATTTAAAACACACATGACTACACCCAGTACAAAACTGCTTTACAATACAACACTCAATTCACATCAAAGAATTTTATACAAATATTAATAAGAACAAAATTTGTTTTAATTAATTACAGTTACTTCTTCATTCCCTTAATGGCATAACGTGAGGTATATGCTTTACAGTTCACTGACCAGTTTAAAACAGCTAATACAATTCCAGTCTTTCTCAGCTTCTTCTTGAAAAGCTGCATTTTACATGTCTAATCCTATATCTAATGAGTGTGATACTTTATAATCTCCCACATATTTACTAATTTCCCAAGGTTGCTCGTCTTCTTCCCGATCCATCTCCATCTCCCAACACCAGGTTTTTGTTCAAGTCTAAGGTACTCCTGTTGCTTCTCTTCAGCTCCTGTATGTTTTTCTGTTGCTCAAGCATTTCTGTTGGAACAATGGAATATGTTTCATTGGCAAAGTCCCTAAGTTGGCTTTGTTATTGTCTGAAGAATGAGAAGCAGTCCTCCTTCTGCTTGCAGGCCCACTCTTGGTTGGAAAACTTTTTAATTCTTCTTAACCTATTCTGCATCTCAAAATGTCTTTGATCTTCTGGGGGAAACATTCTAAAGACAGCTGGATACAGCAGCTTGAATCTCACTCCTGCCTCTTGACATTCCCTGATTTCTTGGATAATCTTGCTTCTCCTTTGCCTGGTGTACAGTAAATAGTTATTTTCCACTAACACTCTGCTGTCCCCAGTGTTTAATACTGTTACTTTATGATTGAATTTTGTCAGGAGCAGCTATGTATGTTAGTATGTTTTCACCTTTAGCTGTAATATCATGGCCAGATTTGGGGCAGACACACAATATACCCTCTCAATTAATAAATCCTGCTGTGACGCATCATTCCAGCTGCTTATTTGTACTTTAATAAAATTATTTTCTGGAACAGCAGAACATTTCAGGTTGTCTGTGCCTGTTCATTCTTCTAACTATATTATTTTTTGAAACAGTTCTTAAAAAGTCTCATGCTCAGATAGACTTTTTTTTCATTTAATTCATTGATTTTTGCAGTTTTATCAGGTCATCTGAATAACTACTTAAAGCTTCTTCTATTTTGCATCCTAGACTTTATATATTCCTTCAGTCTTTTATTTATTTTTAAAAAACATTGAGTGTTTTTTTATTTATTTTCCCTTAAATTACTGAGAGCTGTCTCCTGTACCAAAGCCGAAACTTGAACTGTTTTTTGCTGAACCACTGCAGGATTCTTTACAGCCAGAGTATTTTCTTCTCCCTTTGTGGTTGTTTTTTTTCTTACTTTCTCCAATTATGTTCTTTGCTGGCATCTTGGCAGTGAAATTAGCAGCCAGTAACCAACTTTTTCCCAAATTTATAGCTTTTACTAGATTTTCCCACAGTTTTTAAGACTGGCTGAGCTCAATCAACTTGTTGATCAGTGTGCAGCAATCTTGGAATTCCCTTGCCTTTTCTTATTTTGTTCTTAATTGTTTACAGTATTCTTTTGTCAGCCAGGTCCGATAGACACAAGTATCTTTTTCCAGAGTGACCTATGAGCACCAGTATGTCTATGTGACTTGTCCAAAGTCACATAACATGCAAAATTACTTGAATGTAGTAATTTTGAAAGAGCAATACCATGAGGGAAAATAGGAATGAAATCAAAGTACGTAATTGTTCATAGAGTGGATCTATGACAATAAACTGCATCCATTTTTTTTACTCAGGAAGCTGTGAAATTACCTACTAAAAACATTTGTAGGATAGCATGAATTTATTCTTAAAGCTTTCATATGGGACTGTATGATGGTCTGTTAAGAACATAGCAAAGTATTGTATATCTTTGCCATTTGAAAAGGCGTGTGTGTGTGGGGGGGGGGTAAACTGGTCAGTTTGGAGTTCATTCAGTATATTAGTTTGACCTGTTTTTAGGGATAGACTGTATTTCCAGGCCATCCTTTGCAGTACTTCACTTTACTACATTGAGATTAGCCACGAGTTATTAGATTTTCAGATTTTCAAACTGTAATGGATCTCTGTAGACAGAATTCAAGATTTCCAAAGTTAAGCCCAAGCATGACATTTATTCCAATGTATATTCTGTGAGTCAGCACATATGATACAGGCACTCTGTATATGTAGATATTTAAGCTGCTGCATAGTATTCTTTGAATCACAAGAGTTCCCAACTCATTTCAAATATGAATGAGACAGCTGACTGCAGTTTGCATGGAGCCAAGAGTTTCCAAGATATCCTTGGATTTCTGCATGGCTAGAAAATAAAATCAGAAATAGTTTCTTTAGCTTTACATCAAAACCTATCTAAATAGCTACTATTAGTGGCCTGCATACATAGTTAGATTTGGGAACACTATTATTTTGTGGCTTCAAGTTTTATCACTGATAGTTTTAAACATTACACTTTTTAAAAGTATTATTTAATCTGATGAACCAGGGTTCACAATTTTAGCTGAAAAGGATTTTAGACTTTCTGGACTAAATATAAATATGTATTTATAGCCTGGCTGTTCCTGCAGATGATCTATAGTGATTGTGTACTTACCCCAATAAACAAACTAAAATACATTTAATGTTTGTTTGCATACTGACACTAGGGAATATTGAAGTTGTACTGTTGCTGTTATTTTTTTTTTTTTTTACTTCCAAATAAACTACCACATTATTTTCACAATTTCAGTGAACAGAGTAAGCCATGATCGGGATTACAGAGAAAAGCAAGTAAATCATCTGATTAGTATAGCAACTTGTGTTCTGTTCTGAAGACAATAAAATATTTTTTTGAAAAAAGCTGCATTCCAGTCAGCCTACTTTTATTCTTTCTAATTCTAGTTTGGATTTCAAACATTTTACAAAGGATCCCCAGTGAAAGAATATAAAAAAGTATATGAGCAATATGGCACCGCCACATGATTCTAGGTTTAAAATATAGGTAACAAGAGCGTGTGCCATTTATAATGACCATTACTTCTGAGCCCACATACATTTTTCCTAACTAGCTAGTGTTTTCTTCATATCGAAATTTTGTTGGTTTATTTATGAAAAAATCTAATATATCTTGTTGTATCCATTTTCTGTATCCAGAGTTATTATGTACCATGATAAACTGGCCTTCCTTAATTTTTGGGTTTAAGGAAATAATGACAAAAATATATATAACATTATGAATCAGTTACATCAATGGTATGTATCCTAGCTAATGTGGGTGAACTAAAGTCAGAAGTAATTTACTTCCTTTTTAACCATATTTTAGTCAAAAATCTTCAACTTCACATTCATTAAGGAGAATGGTTTATATAACAGCACTGCAGCTTTCACATATTGGGTATTACAGTGAAGACATCATCTTGCCAGTGCAAGGGAAGATATTTTTCAATTCTCTGTCTTGATAACCTCATAGAGGTGATACACTTCTAATACTGTTATAAAAGGAATGTTTAATTGCCTGTAATTTTTATAATTTTCTGTTCCCTAATTACAATTTTCCTTTGTCTCATTACTAAAAACTGAAAACTAATATCCTCGTAGAGTTGATAAACTTCTAAAACGTATTGTGAAAAGAAGCCACATTTGCCTGAAATTATCATAATTCTTTCTGATTCTGAAATACAAAAGTTGATTTTGTTAGGCAAATGAAATGTTGAATTCTCCAGATTGTTTCATGATTACAAGAATAACTTAGCAAAAGAAAAAAAAAACACGATTCTAAATTCCAATGTCCATTGTTTATCAGATTATTCAACAAGGACTATAAAACAACACTTTGTAGTTATGTTTTGAGGAATAAGCATTGTCTTTGGTTTAAGTGACACCCCTACCCCATGTGTAACAGTACTATGTCTTTGGTTTAAGTGATGCCCTGACCCCATGTGTAACATTACCATGTCTTTGGTTTAAGTGACATCCCGACCCCATGTGTAACATTACCATGTCTTTGGATTAAGTGACACCCTGACCTCTGACCCCATGTATAACATTACCATGTCTTTGGTTTAATCTTTTTAGTACTCTTGAGTCTATATTCAGGGTTATAGCTCCACAAATTTTCTGGCTGCTGAAGAGAAGAGAGTCTCTTGTTGAGAGCATTCTTCCATCTTGCACAAGTCTGCTTATTTTTAGTTTTATGACACTTGTATTTTAGAATATTATGATAATAATAGCCTTGACCTCTTCTTCATTGAGTAAAAATATATGCAGTTTCCAGCGAGTAACCCAAATCTCATTAGAGTGATTGTAACTAAAATTAAAAGAGCGACCTGAATCCATGCAGGGCACAGTCACACTTAGCAATTCTGAAAGGTTTAGAAGAGAAGGACTATCTCTATTCCTGAAGATATTTTCTGTATACTTAGCAGCAGGTCAGGATGCATAGATTCATAGGTTAGTACTAAGCAAATAGTGTGAACAAGAATGTATATATAAATGTATATATACATATATAAATATAAACCTACCAGAAAGTTAGCTAACTTCAACCTAACAAACTTCAATAAAACACTGAGTAGAATTAACTGGCGTACTCTGAAATCACTACCCTTGGACGAAGCTGTTGAATTATTCAATTCAACATTCCTAAGCATCCTCAATAGAATGGTTCCCCTTCAACACAAGAGAATAAAAACAAATCATGCAATCTGGCTTTATAGAAAAAACAAACAACTCATGACCACAAGAGATAGAACATGGAAAAAAATGGCAAAAAAGTAAAATCCCCAGGGAACTCTAGTTCTTTAAACAGCTCCGCAACCAAGTAAAACGTCTAGTCATTAAAGATAAAAAACGATACTACCTTCATCTCCAAAATGACTGTAACCACATCCCAAAAAGATTTTGGAACTCAGTCTCTACTCTACTAAACCCTGGCACCAAAAGCAACCCCTGCCCAAATCCTGACAAAACTCCTGATGAACTTGCTTCACTTTTCAATTCCTACTTTATAGAGACTATATCTAAACTATCTGCCTCCTTTCCACAAACTAGTCATAACAACAACCCAGTAACTCATCTCTCATCAACAAAGTCTTCTCCCCAGCCATTTACTATCTATCCTATTCCTACTTCCACAATAACTAAGCTCTTACTAGAACTCAAACCCGGTAGTACTGTCCCAGAAATCTTACCCCCTGATACCTACAAATATCAGACAAATCTATCAGCTGCCCCATCAGTATTCTCATAAACAGATCTATTCAAGAATCCTATGTACTCTCCATCTGGGAAAAACCTACATCATACCTGGTAACGACACAGAAATTTCAAATTTTTGCCCTATTGCCACATTATCCCCCATCTCTAAAATAATGGAAAAATGGTTTCAAACTCAATGTATAAACTTTCTACTACAAAACCAACTGCTAGCCACCACTCAGCATGACTTTTGACATGGTCACAGCACTATAACTGCTCTCCTATCCTTCTTGAACACTGTCAACCTCAAATGTAATGATGGTAAACTCATCTCTGCACTATTCCTCAATCTCTCAAAGGCCATTGACACCATCTCCCATTCTCTCCTCCTTTCTAAGCTCTCACACCTAGGCATGTCAGTTTCTGCTTTTGACTTGTTTACAAACTATCTCACAAACAGACAACAATCTACCAAATGGCTAAACCGCCTCTCACCTTTTCTTACTACTGCCACTGGAGTTCCCCAAGAATCTGTCTTGGGACCCCTTCTTTTCAGTCTTTTCATTAACAACTTTCATTCTACTATCACTGATCTCTAGTATAATATGCAGATGATTCCACTATTATCTGCTCCAGCACCTCAGAAACAGAACTTCTGACCTTGACCCAAAACGCTTTCTCCACTACGGAAAATTGGATGACCAATAACCACCTTGCCCTTAACCGCAACAAAACCAAACTCCTGATCTTTACACCCAAAAACCACCTCTCTTAACAAATCAAACTTTATCATCTACTCCTCTAACAAAACCCCTATAGAGGTAGTCCCCCATACCAAGTTACTCGGTGTTACTGTAGATGATAACTTAACTTTCAACCAACACATCCACAATAATATTAAAAACACACCAAAAACTTGGTACCCTTTATAAATATAAACACTCTTTAAACTACTCACCTAGAAAAACACTTGCCTGAACCATTCTCCTACCCTCTCTCCTGTATGGTGCCCCCATTCTTACAAATATCCAGTCCTGCTTAAAGTAAGATGGACACCTGTTACAACAAAATTACTAAGTTTGTCACCCGTGCAAAATATTCTTCCCATCACTGCCACTGTTTACAATCCTTGAACTGGCTTGAACTACCACAGCACCTCACTACAACTATTCACAGCACACAAACTTATATACAAACCTCTGGAATGCCCAGCCTTCACCCCCCTTCTAACTATCTATCAACCAAACTGGCATCTCATATCTGAAAATCAATCTCTCATCCAAGTAAATAGACCAAAACTCCCTGCAGGTCAGTATCTCTACTCTTTCAATGCAGCCAAACTGTGGAACGCTCTTCCAGCTCATCTCCAGACCATTAATAGTGCCCCTTTATTCAAAAGGTCTTTACATCAATATGTTTCTTCACAATGGCTCTGGCCATGTACCATCTCCAACTCCTCAATAACCTGATTTCCTGATTGACCCCCCCAAACCCAATAGTCATCTCTTCATTCGTCTTACTATGTCACCCTTAGAAATCTATCTGTACCAAATTTTGTCTCAATTGGCATATGAAAATTATTGTAGTTACCTACTCTTGTTTAGGCATACTGTATAAGGTACTCTGAATAGTCCATTTGTTTAAAATGCATTATATTATTGTATATATATGTATGACCTATCTGTATTCTTTGTAAACTCTTTATATATTGATACCCTGCCAAGAATCAAAGTTTATTTCTTAACTAGTAGCCATCTAATTGTACAATGTTCCAAGTTATTCTCCTGTTTGATACACTTTTTGTAACTTAGCTATATGTTAGATAATCTTGTTTAATATATTTATGTTATTTTGTATTCTGTTGTGGGGCTTTTCTCCCGGGCCTCCACTAAAAATGGGCTAATTTCAGCCCAGTGGACTTTCCCGGTCAACAAAGGCAAATAAATAAATAAATAAATAATACATATCACAGCTGCACACCCTTGGAACTTTTGCCTGGAGTTTGATCTCCTTTCTTGATAAGAGCCATACCAATCCCCGGAGTAAATTTATGTGATCCCGTCCAGTCAGTAAATACTTAACCTAAATGAGGTTAAGGTGTTGCACCATTTATTTGGCAAGGAGAATTTGCTCAACAGGTAGGGAATCCTTTTGGTAATGAATGCATCAGTCCAAGAAGTCCTGTATATGCTACAGCGTAATTAGACAGCTTTGGAGTGAACATTCTAATGTAGCAGTGTTTCCGATGAACAGAAGATCTAATAAAGCAGGGATTCTTTTCTAGCTTGAAAGGCAAGACAGAGATCTCCATGTAGGAGACTGTACAAGATTCAAAAAAGTGACGGATTTTTTTTTTTTTAAACTAAAATAAAGGGATAACTAAAAACAATAAATAAGCAATTTATTCAGTAAGTGCTTTCATCTCCTGAATGAGACATTATCAGAGCATTTAGTGAATACATTTGTTTATTGTTTACAGCCATATTTGCTTTATTTGAAAAGTTTCTGTTCTAATTTTAGCCTTGGAGACTTTTTGAAATTTTAGTCTCTCCACATAGCTAAGGGAGCCTAGTTTTCATTTTTTTGGCATAGAAACATTGAGGTCTTTCAAGCTGGTATATGTCTTTGACAAGATGCGCACTGATCAGAACATTATATTCAGTGATTGGCTTATTAAGGAAGTGATATAGGGGGATTAAAACCTCTTTAGATCTTGAGGATATACATTTTATAATTAAACAGCAATGAAGAAAGATTTTCTTACTATGACTGATACTTAATGATCAAAGGGCAATTTGTTGTTGACATGAGTGTCTAGAGTGCCAAAGACTGCATCGAACTTAACTGGGGTCCATTTATGCAAACATTTGTGGAAAAGCTTTGTTTTTCCAATATAGCTATATTTTATTATTGTAGTAGATTTGGATAGGTGCATCCAAGAGTATATTAGATTAAACTGGACTTCTTTATCTTTGAGGACTCTAGACATTCCTTTAGTTCTGTTTCAGTCTGAGAAAATGTATCAATTTGATAAATTATAACACAGTGAAAATCTTCTATTGTTTGTTGTTGGACAGTGAAAATCTTCACTTATTAGGATGTTTCATTTTACATGCAGTTGGGTGTGTAAACAGTGTGCATAATGTCAGGTACATATTTATACTTGCAAAATCTTGCCCCATACAGATTGTCTAGAAGGTTGAGCCAGGGAATCATTGCAATGAGCTGCTGATGAGATTTGATTTAGGTTACACCTGTCTCCATTTACAGGTTCATAGGTAAGTATTAGGCTAGCTGCAATTGCCATCAATTTTAAGCCTACCCAATTTCCCCTTTGGTGTTCAAAATAACCTATCCCATTTGGTTATAGTTTGGCCTTACCCATTCCATGGTCAGTAATTATATATTATCCCTAATAATAACCTGGATCATACCATAGATAATTTGAGGGTATCCATGGATGGGATAAGGCATTTAGGAGTTGCCTCTGTTCATTGGTAGTATAGTAGTCAGCCCTTGGGTAACATTTTCTGTTTCCCATCTGTAGATCTAAGTTGTGGTTGAATATGGAGAGGGATGAACTTTTTTATGTGGATGGGGAATCTTTTCCACAGCAGCAGTATTCTCTGCAAGATATACCTGTCCCTCCAAACCGTTCTGCTGATGTTGCAGAACAGGTTCAGATCCTTAGACCACGTTTTTCAGATGACATTTGACTTGCTGATGTCCAGTAAATCCATTAGTAATGGGTCAGAGGATGCCTTGTATGCTAGACACTGGTCACATCTTAACAGTCTATAGGATACTGAGTATAGTGACAGGGCTTTGACTTGGTACGTGTAGGAAATGTTGTTTAGGCCTTGCATCCTTTTAATAATGTATCTCTGTGGGTGTTCTAGTTGTTGCATGTGTCCAAACAGATATATTCCGAAGGGAGCATCATGTTAAATGACTGGCCTAATGAGGGATGAGTAAAGGGGAACAATGACATTCAGAGATCTAGACACAATCCCTTTTTTATAAGTTTTGCAGTATAGAATGACTTTCTTATAACAGTACACACATGCTTGTCAGAATTTAGGTCACCGACCACATATGTTCCATAATCCCAAACAACTGGGTCAACTCTTAGAGACATATTGTCAATGTGTTAGTTCCCCATAGTAGATGACTTCCCAAAGGATATAATTTTCATATTTCACATTTCATAAAATAGCCAGATTCATTACTAACTCCCCATACAACTCACACCACTGCATTTCTTTAAATTCTCTTCAATGGCTTGAACTTCCCCAGTTTCTGCTATCTTATCAATTTCATATGCTACACTCTATTCTTTATAAACCCTCCTTCTGTCCATCTCTATCTTCCTTAGTCTCCATCTACATCCCATCCCGGACCTTCCGTACTTCTAACCAACAATTACTTGATATCTACTACCCAAAAAGGTCAGTAGGCAAACTACTCTACAAACACTCCCTTGCCCATGCTTGGAACAAACTTCCCCTTGACTTACGTTCAATCTCCCACACCTCATACTTTAAAAATGAACTAAAAGCTTATTTTCTCAATTCCGGAACCTTCCCTTGCCATGACCCTACCAAGTCTTCCTTCCCTTTATGTACCCGCAAAAGGACCATACTTAGTACCTCATTACACCTCTCTTTCCAATGTGTCTACTATGCATTTGCACAATTTTATACAAACAAAAAATGTTAATTGTTGACCTATTGAACTATATCAATGTAAAATTGTTACTTAGCTTCTTTTTAATGCAACTTTAACTTTATGCATGTATCCCAACATATGTGAATCGTTTTGCTATAACTGCTATTATATCAATATTGTTTAAAATTGTACTTGTTTTAAAATTTATTACTGGAGCTTTTCTCCTCGGGTCTCCACTGAAAATGGGCCACAAGCCCAGTTGGACAAACCCGGTTAACAAATGTCAATAAATAATAAATAAATAAATAAATATTTTGGCATTTAGTTTCAGTTCAAAATTTTGGTAGCAGTTACTTATTTGAAATAAACTTTCCTGCAGGATGGCTAAGTTATTTGGGGATTCAGTGACAACTCCTAACTGGCAGTGAACTGCAAACCTACTCAGCTAGAGTACTTTGGGACTGGCTTTTACTTCAGAAAAGTAGATGCCAAACAGGAGAGGTCCCAGCACTGAAACCTGGGGGACTCCACTTGTGAATGGTCTCTTTGTGGAGGTAATGTTCCCTGTTTTGATTATCTGCATCCTATCTGTGAAATAGCTGGCAGTTCAGAGAGTGACATAGTGGTTTATTCCTAGTTTATTTGGCTTTTCTACTATGCCTGTGTGGGGAATTGTGTCAAAAGCTTTGGCCGGTATGCTGTGTGTACCATTTTGCCTTCATTCATTGCTTTGGTGGCCTTTTCAAAAAAATCCACCAGGTTGAGTAAACCTGACCTGCCCTTGATGAATCCATATTGAGACAGGTCCAGGATTTGGAGGTTCTCTATGTCTTGATTGATTAATTCCATGGCTTTGAATATGAGGCTGGTTAGACTTATGCGTCTGTAAGTGCTTGGGTCTGTTGAATGTCTTCATTTATGCAGGGGGATGACATTTGCCTAGATTCCCTATGTCGCTTTTTGCTGACTGTCTCTTGATTGTCACAGAGCAAATCGTTTAAACAAACAGTGTTCCCAGGTTGCTCGTGTAAAGAGATGACTAGTGCCCAGTAGATTTACCTGGTTAACAAATTAATAAAAAAATCATAGCATGTATCCTTTCTTTAACAAAACATTCATACCTGAACATTCTTATTACTATTTTTCCTAATCAGAGAAGCAGCTGCTGTATTCTCACTTCCAATTTTATTATCTTCAGAATTATGGTCAGCAAATGCAATTCAAAGATGTGAAGGCCTAGCAACCAAAATGGAAGAAGGGATATTCTCCTTGCCAAAAGTATAACGACTGTATTTTCACTAATAATTATGACACTTTGGACCCATATACACCAAAATGTCTCATGAATTAAGTCACCATAGGAGGTCACAACAAGCTGCATATGATTCTATGTTAACTTTCCCATCTGATGTGTTTTAAAAAATAATGCCAAGTTTGAACCATGATTCTAGCAATAGGTCCCAATCTATGGCCAAGGAAACCCGTAATGCATACTTAAACTTATAGGAGGCACTCACTTTCAATCCAGTACCATATTCATGAGTGACTTTAACTACTCCACTATAAACTGGGAATCACGTATGACCCCAAACTTGCAGGCCTAGAGATTTCTGGGCTTTGTAAACACAAACACCCTGGACCAGATAATTCTAGCACACAGTAGAGATGTAGACATACGGTATGTGGTCCTCACAGACATGGGAGAACACTGCACCCCCCCCCCCCCCCATGTAATGTCCTCTCTGATAAGATCGGATCATAAAGCTCTCTCCTCTGAAATAAAAATAAAACTTGTGACCTCAGCTAACCCTGAAGCATTCAGGAATTATTCTAAGGCAAACTTTCTATTATTATGTGACAACCTTGAAAAATCTCAACCTCCCTAAATCCTGAGAACACAGCTGCCTATGCAGAATTCTTCACAGATACCATGTACAATAGTGTTAGTGCATGCATAGAGACAGATGTGCCTACCAGGAATAAACTCAGAAGAAACTCAAATAACAGGCCACCCTGGTGGAATCTAAACATCAATAGATTGTACAACAAAAGGAAGAAAGTCAGCAAATTTAGAAAATACAACACCTAACAAGATGCACACTCTCTCATCTATCTAAACAAACAACTCAGAGGGCAAATCAAGTCTACCAAAGGCAATTCAGAGGAAAGAATAGCCTCCCAGACCAAGGACAACCATGAGGCTATGGATGTAGCCTCAAAATACAACAATGTGCAGAACTAATTGTGAATAGAACCACCTACATGGAGCTGGAGTATATAGCAAATCTACTGGCAAACAAATTCAGCTCAAATTTTATCCCCTCTCCCCTCATCCACCCCTCAGGAAATATCATCAAACATAACCCCTCTAACCAGCACCACTAGGCAACAGGTCCTAAATGCACTCTGCAAGGCCAAGAACACACTGCATTGATGTGCCCTGATATTATTCCAGGATACCTCCTAAATAACATGAAACAAAACCTGTCAGAACCACTGGAGGCACTATTTAACCATAGCCTTTAATGAGGCTTTATGTCACAGGAATGAAGAACTGCAACAGTCATCCCTCTTCACAAGCGCGGGCATTCTACAGACCCTGGAAACTACAGACTCATTAATCTGATTAGCCTCATATGCAGAACCATGGAAAGAATTATCATGGGAATGATTAATAATGACAGAAGAAAACCTCCAGATGCTGGATACAACCCAGGCTGGTTTTGTTAAGGGCAGATCATGCATATTCAACCTAGTGGATTTTTTCGAGAACGTCAACAAGACAATGCACAAGGGCAAAATGATGCATACTGCCCTTTTTTAAACACCTTTATTAATTATCACTTGAGACATAAGCAAACTTACATTAACAGAAAAGAAAACAAACCATATTAACATTTTCCCCATTTACATTCTTTATATGTCACATATATTTTCTTTATTTGTAGCTATCATCAGTCCAACATTACATAAATGCATACCACCTAGCTAGATCTGGCTAAGACATTTGATACAATATCCTACTCGGACATTGCAAAAAAAACTCACAGAATTAGGGATAAATCCCTATAATACATGCTGGATAGCCAGCTGGCTCTAAAATCAGACATAAGGAGTTAGGATAGGGGAGTACACCTCCACAAAGAGGCCAGTCACTATTGGATTCTCTCTGGGCTTTGTGCCGGGTCTGCTCCTTTTTGGCATCTACTTTTCAAAAGTCAAGGCCAGCATCAAGGTCCTCTGGCTTGGAGATAATTGCAAACTGGGAGCAGTCATAGAATCACCCAAGTCACTATTATCCTCCATAAAGGGCTAACACAGACAAATAACTTATGTTGCTCAGCTTATAAGAAAATGCATGGCATCTAGGTACAAGGAAGTCATCGTTCCACTGTATTCAGCATTTGTCAGATCCATCACCGAGTACAATTCCCTCTCCAGTACATACCTGACCAGGCACATGCAGCACATAATTTCCTCACAAAAAGCATACAGGCTCTGTCCCTATAGTCCATCTCCAACAGATGGTTGAGGGGTGATCTATGTCTGTAATAAAAGGCATTCCTGGATTCTGCTCTAATGGAATTCTTGCATATCTACAAAACAAATAGCACCAGAGCTACCTGATCCAGTGACTTAAACTTTGCTTGTGACATAACTAGGATATGTTGGGGGCAGAGGTATGTTTCTTAGGGAATACCCTTTCTCTGGAACAGGCTTCCCATCCATGTGAAGCAGAGTTCTTCCTTGACAATATTCAAGCATAAACTAGACCACTAGATAGAAAACTGGAAATTCACCTCTGGTTTGTCACATGTGGTGCTAATGGACAGAGGCAGCCTGTGAATACTTAACCAACCATACCCTAGCTTACACATACCCCTTAAAATAACCTCTGGGGTGCCAGAACTATTTACATACATTTGGGATGCATGGTTAGACTTAAAAAGGCCCTTGTGGTCATCATTAACCTTGTGTAGACCTATGAACCTTGAACCTCTCCACCATGAGTAATAACTGTCTGTGTGTCTCTCTGGAAGATATGGTCAAAGACTGACACAACTAATTCTTAAGCTGATGGTGGATAGGTGTCTGGGAACCATTATGTTTTAGATATTGTTGCCACTAGCTCCTAAGTAGTATTCTGAATCTGTATGTACTACCACCAGCTCTAATTGACCCTGCCCACTACAGGGCTGTTGGTCTACCATGGGACCTGAGCATCCATCTACCTTGTGATCTCCAGAACTTTCACTGCTCAGAAAGATTACAAAGCTGTTGTGGAAATGAATATAATTCAATGGAGTTTTATTCTTATTGACTTTGCCATTGAATCACTTTATGCCTAATTCACTTATATCAATATAACTCTGCAAGATAAACATTTGCACTGTATACTTTATATCCATCATGGTCAGTTTCCATGCATGGACATAGTCCTCAAAACTCTTCTTAAGCTGTATGTTAATGCATGGATTGAATAGAAACGTTGTGCCTCTAAGAATCTATTACTAGTCTTTATTAGTTTATGTTACTCAATCAAAAATAGCTCAGAAGACATAAAGTCAAATATCCGAGACCTAAACATTTAGTGATTTAAATATGTTTAGAATGCATAGAAGAGTCTATAAAATATGATAAGCAGTAAAATGTACAAAACACTCATTATGATAAATACTTTGGACCTTCCATTCCATCATGTACTGAAATAACAGTATTCCTTTCTATAAAGGCACAATTTATTAGTCTTTTATTCTCTGTCCATAGGTACAGGCTACTATATGCCTCTCCCTAAATATTTGGGTGATGTTCATAGTTATTGGCATGTAGAAAAGCAAGGCTGGTACATAGTATACCTGCATACTAAATCTCTACATGATTCTTTAAGATGTCTACATATTGGGATAAGATCATGTGGTCGTACCCCGTTGTGTAAAACACTATACTCCATGTGTGAGTACATATGCATATCATTCCCTTTCTGACTTTATGTTATTCAATAAGCTGGCAACAGTGCAGTAATGGCTGATCTAAGTAAGCTATAGGATAACAGCAAAATAATGGTGCAGTGCTCATCAGCTCAGCAGTCCCCCTTACCTGTTAGCTTGTTTGTTACCATACAGTGCTGCATAATATAACAGAACTGTCAAAACAATCCCCCCAGTGCTGCTTCTGTTACATGGTAAGAAAATAAGTAAAATAGAGCTAACTAAAGGAACTTTGCTGTTATATCATGACCGGTGCTATATACACAAGCCTAGACATTAAATTAACTGTAGTACATAATAGTAATGCTAAAATCACAGTGTTGATGCATTTCATTGATTTCAGCCTTTATTTGAATCAATGGTTACAACCAAGTGTAAGTAGTGTTTTCACCCAAAAATAATTCTTCAGATCCAGTTCATAAAACTTAATATCAAAATCAGCTTGCAGTGCACTATGAGTAGTCTGAGGTATTTAGGGGTGAGCTCCTGTGACAAGAGGGTATGAACAGAGATTTGATGGTGCTATAAGAGAAGTGGGGCAATAGAATGAGCTTCCTATAGTAGAAAATGGCCAATAGAGAAAGCCTGGTAATGATCAATCAGCTCAAGGTAGGGGAGCTAGAACAGGTCAGATTGGAATACCTATTGTGAATATTCTTCCTGGATTCAAATGAGAAGATGCAATGCCTACCAGCTGAGTATGAATGTTCATAAAAGTCGGGACCAATTTGGAGCTAAAAACACTGTGCTAATAGGGAGAAGACTGTGCTATCATAGGCATATTATGGGCTTTTTGTGTATGTCTGCTCTGGCAGAGTGAAGCATATCCAATCCCACTGGAGCAGAGGAAGAGGAGATGGCCCATGTAAAAAGCTGAAACACCGTTGGAAAGTCTTTTGGGTGGTGAAGGTAGGATTATGGTATTGGCTATTGTGCATGAATTAGTACAGATCCAAAGCCATATACCAGTTCTGCAAATCATGTAAAAACAGTATCTCAGGAACAATCAATGAGCAGTACAGCACATAAAACTTTTCAACCCTACAAAGTACAGCAAAATAAGGACTTAATCATTTACTTATTGCTTGCCTTTTGCTGACTGTGTACTATTTTTTCAAATCTCTTTGTATGTCTGCAGCAAAATATGGCCACTAGTTGGATACTAAAACCACTGCTTTTCCTTCTTCACATATACCTTGTCTTGCAGAATCTAGGAAAGCCAAAAAGCTGGTACACTGAAGACTGGAACAAAAAGTCACTATATGAAGACACAAATCCACTGTCAGGAAAAACAGACTTTAATGCAACAAAGCTTTCGGTTAAACAACCTTCCACCTCCATCATACTAGAAAAGCAGTTCATTTATACAAGCTCATCTTTTAAGCTATTTTCAGTGTCAGTAAAAAATTCATTCATTAGGGACATGTAATCTAGACTTAACTTCAAGTTAAGCTGCTGCCAACGCTTTAGCAGCTCGGGGTAAGTATTTGCATAAGAGGACATCTTTAAAATGCGAAGATCACGTGGTACTACCCCCAAGTCTAGATAAGCTTGAAAGCGAAAATTGACCACAAGGAAATTAAAAAAGTGTATAACAGAACATAGGTCAGAAATAATAAGAAATAATGAGAATAATGTACTGTTTAAGCACATCATGCATAATGGTGTGAGTCATAGCTTTAAACTCAGAGTGATAGATAGTGTACAAAAGGGACCTAGAGGTGGTGATTTTAATAATTTCTTAGAGAATAAAGAATATGAGTGGGTTGTCAGGTTCCATGCAGATTTAGAACCTGGTCTTAACAATGTAGTCAGTATTAAACCTGTGCTTGTTAAAATACAACAGCAAAATTTGTAATGTACACCTTTAAGGATGTTTTGGAAAAGTTTTAATTGATGGTATAGTCTGGAAATTACTGCCCCATAAGCTTGACGAGCCTGGTCTGCAATGCTATGGAGAGGATCATTATGGAACTCATAAACAAAGACATTGGGGACCTACAGACATTGCATCCTACCCAATTCGGCTTTGTCAAGGGCAGATCCTGCCTCTTGAACCTGGTCGACTTCTTTGAAACAGTCACTAAGGCCATTGATGGCAGTTCACACAGCCTACCTTGACCTTGCAAAAGCCTTCGACACAATACCCCACTCGGGCATCATAGACAAGCTCACCAGCTTAAATGTAAACCCCTATGTCATAAGATGGGTTGCAAACTGGCTCAAGGACAGAACCCACAAGGTCAGAATTGCTGGAGCCATGTCAGACTCTAAACCAGTCACAAGTGGCATCCCACAGGGCTCGGTCCTGGGACCTCTCTTGTTCGGCATTTATTTTTCTGAGGTACAAGCTAACATAGGAGGATTGTGGCTGACCAAGTTTGCAGATGACTGCAAACTGGGCGCCATAATTGATTCTCCAGCGGACACAAGCATCCTTCAAAAAGGTCTCATAGAAACGGATGACTGGTGCCAGAGCCATGGCCTTAAACTAAACACCAAAAAATGTATAGTCATACCCTTTGGGAAGAACAAAGTACCCACAAATTACCACATAGGTGGTAATCCATTAAGTACGGAAGAAGTAATCAGGGACCTAGGGACCCAAGTTGACAGTAACCTCTCATTTGACACTCACATTGCCAAAGTGGTTAGAAAGACCTTCTACATTGCCCACCTTATCATGAAAGGATTCACATCTAGATCAAGAGAGGTCATTGTGCCCCTTTACTCCTCCCTTATCAGGCCTATAATTGAATACAATGCCCCATTTGGGATGTACCTTACCCGACAAATGCAGCAGTTAGAAAGACCCCAAAAGTACCTCACCAAAAGGATCAAGGGTCTCAAACATATGCCATATGCTGCCCGGCTAAAGAAACTCCAGCTCTATTCAGTCGCATACTGCCTACTCAGAGGCGATCTATGCCTGACATACAAGGCCATGTCCAATCTGGAATTAATGGACATGCTCCACCTCAGAAAATCCAAGTCCACCAGTCACGAGAATGAGTGATTTGAACCTCAACACAGAAATAAATAGGACATGCTGGAGGGACAGATTCATAACCCAGAGGCTCCCCTCACTCTGGAACAGAATCCCAGTCCATGTTAGGCAGAGCCCCTCACTGACTCTCTTCAAGAGAAATCTTGACGAGTGGATGGGAGATCATAGGTTTACCCTGGGGGTCATCTCTGTGTCACTGCTAGACAGAGACGCAGTAAACTAAATCCTAAATGGGCACAGTATCCTCATTCCAAGGGGTGGCGAAAGCCAAACCCACTCTGGGTAGGCTTATAAATGCCCTAAGGCAGATAGCCTAGCATGAACCTATGAACATATGAACCTATTTGTTGGCTGTGGTCACATGTTACCTTTTGGCTCCTATTTAAATGTATTGTAATGTGATATGCACTGTTTGAGCATTGAGGAAGGTTGTTTAACCGAAAGTTTTGCTGCATTAAAGTCTGTTTTTCCTGACAGTGGATTTGCGTCTTCATATAGAATCTAGGAAAGCACACTCCAAAACAACTTATTCCATGTATAAAAAGTTATTTACAATCTTACTACAGAGGTGGCACAATCATATAAAATAATTAATTGTGAAACTTCTGTTGTGAATATATAGAATATAGCAGGGTGGAGCAGTTGTATTCTGTTTATTACTCATCACTTCTAACTGTTTCTCTTACCTTTATTTTAAATGTGGAGATCTTGAGAAACCCTTGTCTGAATTCACTTGGGTATTATTATTTAAGACCTCTTCAGACTTCCCATCTGTGGCTTCTTTTACTTAACTATTTTTGGAGCAATGGGATTTGTTCTTAACAGTGACATTTTATTGATGCAGCCTTTAGCAGACATCATTATTTTACCATCTTTTATTTAAGCTATTAATCAAATAATAACATATCAAAAAGAAATACTCATTTGAAACATACTACAATAGCTTGTACCAATTTGCCAGAGAAGATTTACACTACATCAAAACTTTAAAACTGTATAAATACAAAATATACCATTCACAATCTAGTGCATACTAGCTTTAAAATTAAGAATAATATGCTCCTTTCTCCTACAATGTCAAAGGCATCCATTTCAACATATTTTGTTTTGTATTTTGATGTATGATGACGAAAGTTCCACTTCTTTTATCTTCGTCATAATTTGTGTGACATCTTGTGCTGGTTGTTCCTTTCGTTTTCACTTTTTGATGGTTGCTTTCTACAGAGCTAAAAATAACAACTCCAACAAAGCTCTTGCCCTTTTCACTAATCCCTATATGTCATCTAAACTAATTATCCAGAGATATGCAGTGATTTTCACTATTCCAGGCCAAATAACATTAGACAAGTTTTGTATTGCCCTTAAACTTTTCTAATTGAAGATATTACAAAAATGGGTGTAATATCCCTTATTAAGTCAGTATCACACCTCCAAACAAATGGCTGTAATATTCATGTATATTCTAGGGAGTCTTGGTGGAGTGTAAAATACTTAGATGCATTTCCAACCAAAATAATCTAAATGTCCTTACTCTTTTTACACGTCTAGGGTCTAGGAATGATTCCTATTAAATGATTGAAGATGCATTCTTTTGAATGTGTCTTGATCAAATCTGAAAGCACAAAAAGGCAAAATAGCAAAATGGCATATAAGCGAATTCTTTCCCTGGGAAAGAAATTGCTTGGCCTCTTCCATTACTTTGCCATTTTCGTAACTGTAATGCAATCTCGGAGTTGGTATATTTAAGTTAGAGGGTGTGGGGGACATAGCCACCCACTTTATGTAGTGTTTTACATTTTTTTTTTTTGGAACAGTGATTATTTTCCCTTGGAAAAAAATCGCTGTTCTAAGCATTCAAGATGGTAAGCTTTCACTTGCATGGGTTCGATAAATCATCATTCGTTTTTTTTAAGCGTTCAATGATTTAACACAGACCCATCTAGGAAGTCTCTTTTCCAATCTGCATGAGTAACTGTGACACTTAACTCTTCCTCTGAAATAATTTTAAAATTAGTTATTTCTTTGACACCTTCTCCTTTTCTCATTTTATATAGATTATTTAGACTCCCATTTTACCCAGATGATCTTGCCTATCTTCCCCCTGCCAACTCAAGTTGGCCATTCATCCCTTGGACTGTGTACAATTTAAAGCTTTCATCTTATGTTTTATTGTGCAATTTTTGTTTATATCATAGACTACACCACTATCTGTGTAATCTACCCATGTCATTATTTTCCTTCTGTCATTAACTGATCTAAGTACATTAATCCCCAGCAAACTTTTGGACTTCTGGAAATTTCTTTTGCTTACCGTCATAATCCTGCAATGTTTTTAATGGAACAATCTTATTGATGCGCTTGTCTCCTTAGGATGTCTCTCCAACTTGAGTGATGGTCTGTGTCCAATATCCCTTGTAACTTGTTAAGTTTTGTTGTATTGCGATTTGTTTCAAAGTCTCACACTAAGAGGGTCCATTTCATGTAAATCCTGTACACACCTACTCATTTACTACACTTGATGGTGCTGTTAAGCAGGAATAATCATAAAACATCAGCAAAAGGTTATATCTTTGTCCTCTCTCATTCTACTAATACCATTATTAAGTTTGGGAATGACACCACAGTGGTCGTACTAATTTCACGTGAAGATGAGACAGCATATTGTGATGATGTTCAAAGACTGGCTGCATGGTGTATTGAGAACAAACTCTGCTAGACCAAAAGAACTCATAATAGATTTCTGGAGGCACAGCGTAGATCACAACCCCACATACGTCAATGGAGACTGTGTGGAAAGGGTTCCTGCCTTCAACTTTCTAGGCGTACATGTGGCAGAGCTCCTTTGGTCCATAAACACCATGGAGGCACTCAAGAAGGCACAGCAGAGACTCCATTTTCTAAGGATCCTCAGGAACAATCAGGGGTGTAGCTGGGATTTTCAAATTTGTACCAACAGCTCTCAAACTGCTACCCCCCCCTCCCCAGCCAAGCTATGGCCATTCTCGTAATTCACAGTTCGCTCTTTTAGTGTCGATGAAGAGGCATTTGCTGTAATGCCTCTTCAGTAATATAATATAAATTCACTCAAACTCGGTTCCTTAAATTGAAAATTAACCTGAAATGTCAGTTCTTTGAAAAATGCAGCATGGTAGTTGGGGTAGAGACTTTATGCTTTTGTTTTCTGCAACTAAGGTACAAGTTTTGAGCTTGAGTAAATTACTAACCACCTGCTACCACTAACTAGGATGTTTCATTCACACACACACCCCTACCTACCTCTTAGTGCAAGAAATATGGACAAAGCCTAAAATAAACAGGGACAGATATTAAATAATGTTCTCGTGAACTTAGAAAGTTGCTAGAATAACAGGATTTGTGCTAGTATGCAAAAGTTGCTAGAATAACAGGATTTGTGCTAGTATGAATTTTTCTAAAGGACATGAAGTCTGAAGCTCAAATGTCTGTCATTATTTAGCAACTTCAGCCTTCAATGATTTTCTAGAAAATCACAAAATTTATGAGGAACAGACAAAAAATATGGGGCAAAAATCTGGACATTCTGCAAAATGTGGACAGTTGAGAGGTATGCTACCTACCACACACACACACACACACACACACACACACACACACACACACACACACACCTCTCAACCTCTTACAGCAACAAACTCATAAATAAAACTGAGGCAAAGGCCGAAAAATAAGGACATTTTTTTTTTTAAATATTGCTCTTATAAACTTAGAAAGATAATAGAATAGTAGTAGGTCTTGCATCAGTATGAATTTTCTGAAAGGTATGAAATCTGAAACTGAAATGTCTGCATTATTTTCTAACTTCAGTCTTTAACAATTTGCCACTAATTTGCCAGAAAACTGCAATTTTATGAAAAACGGACCAAAAATGTGATGCAAAAATATAAAATTGCCAGACAATACAGCTGGGAACCTGTCAAAGGAGGGACACCATTTTAATATGAGCACAGTTAACTTAGAGCAGCTGACATAATTAGAGAATCTACATGCATTTCTGAAATAAAAGTAATGTATAACTCTGATCATTACAGTTATTTATAAAAGTAAAGTAAACCCTCTATGTTTTCTTCCAAAATTGCTATTTTGTGGAGGGATCATTAGAGGAAGAGCAACATTTTGAGCCAAAATAAGGAACAGTTGAGGTTTGGCTATGCCTAATTCTATAAAGCAATTTGCATGTACCTCTCAACCTGTTAATGCAATAAATCTGGACAAGGCCAAATATATTGAGGGAACATATAAACGGTACTAAAAATTGCTCTTGTATAAACTGGGACAGTTGATAGAAGAAGTCTTATTTTAGCATGCATTTTTCTGAAGGTTATAAAGTCTGAAACTAGTGTGTCATTATTTAGTGACTTAATTCCTAAATCATTTGCCAGAAAACCACACATTTTGAGGAACAAACCAAAAATAAGAAGCAAAAAATCTATTAATTCTTTGAAAATCTGGACAGTTGGGAGGTATAGTTCAGCTGGGGCTGTCTAAGTTTGCCGCCCTTCCCCCTCACAAAACCATGGTCGAATGGAGCCTCCCCCTGCAGCCATTCCAATGATCCATTACTATTTCACTCCATTTACCATAAACACTAATGTGCATACTGATTTACTTCTATGATGATTTGAACTTCATTTGAAAGTTTTATTTTGCATTTTACAGCACAAACACTAAGACATCTGCTAAACAAACTTGGCATTAAAACTTCTCTGCCCTTCAAACTCACATTCATTGAAACAACATTAAAACCCACATTCAAAGAAAAATACATTTTACCCGTGGCAGATAAAAATTAATTCTGGGCTGCTTTTAAATCATAGTCCCCTTGCATATGAAGCATACATGTGCTCTTTGATACACCTTCCTATTGCTTTGAACATTTTTCCAGTAAACAATGAAACAAAACTGCCCAATTCAGAACGTTTCCATCATAAAAGTCTACTCAAACTTCTACAGTCCACCATTATCAGTAAATAATATGCACAATCTCTGAAGTAGTAAAAAAAGTCATCTAAATAATTCCACGTTAAATAAATCTAACTAATGAAGAGGTTGCTGCTAGCAATCACCTTTATATTTCATGGCTTCACCGAAAAATAAAGTGCCTGATGCCCCTGAGGAATAAATTGCCTAAATTACATTAAAAATAAGCTAGTAATATTGCAATAGGAAATAGGATGGCAAACTGATAACAGGCTCATAGTTAGTGTCTTAACTTTCAGTACAGCAGCATTCACCCCTTATGGGAGTAGAACCAACAACCTTCTGCATTAAAAGCAAGTACACAACATGTTGTGCTACTAGCAATGTGAGCCGACTTAGCATAATCAGCACTAAACTTCTCTTCCCCTGCAGCTCTCAGCTCCTTGTAAAATCTACGCAATACTCAACTACATCTCAACTTCGCAGCACAAGAAGTCTGGAAAAAGCCAAATTTATTGGGGTGGGTCAAAAGGGCAAAAAACAGGAACACATTAAACATTGCTTGTATAATCTTGGAAAGTTGCTAGAATAAAACGCTGTGTTACCATCATACATTTTACTGCCAAGGTCCCTGTGCAAAATAGTCAGAACAACATACCACTATGCCAAATCGCCTGCTTTGTGAAAGAGAGGAAGACTGAAACTTAAATGGCTATCATTTAATGAATTCAGTTCTCACCATAGCTGTCAACCTCTTAGCACAAAACACCTGGACAAACCCAGTAATGAGGGAATACAGCCCTCAAACATATTCAGTGAATTCAGTTCTTGCCATAGCTGTCAACCGTAGCACAAAAAACCTGGACAAAGCCAATAACAGGGTATTATAGTCCTAAAAATAAGGACAAATTTCAAATAGACATAAACTTAAAACAATTGCTATAAAAAAGGTTGTGTTACTATATATTTATTGCTAGAATAAAAAGTTGTTTTACTATGTATTTTCTGAAGAATATGAAGTCTGAAATTCAAATGCCTGTCAATTTTACTTCTGACGAAACAAAAACAATTTTCAGCAGAGGCCCAGGGAGAAATACTGTAGACACATGTCTTTGTAAAATGGCAGCACACCAGAGCAAATCCACACAAACACAGGGATACGATGCAGACTCCACATAGAAGGCACCCCAGCCAAGAATCAAACCAGAAAACCTATAGCTGTGAGGCAACAATACTGCCACTGCACCATCAAATATGTAAGGAAGTAAACATTCAGAAACCTGAAGTCTGAAATTTAAATGCCTGTCAATTTGTTAATCAGGACAGTCTGACTTGGAACAAAAAAAAAACAATTCTCAGCAGAGGCCCAGGAAAAAATAATGCAGACATGTCTTTGTAACATGGGAGGACACAAAAGCAAACCCACACAAACACAGGGAGAAGACACAGACCCCCCCCACAAAGAAGGCACCCCAGCCAAGAACCAAACCCAAGAACCTACAGCTGTGAGGCATCAGTGCTACACTGCTACCACTGCACCATCAAATTTCAAGCATTGCAATATTTAAAAACCACAGATATGAGGAATAGATCAGATCAAATATGAGGCAAAAATCTACAATTTTTTTTACAAATGGTGGGTAGGGAATTCAGGTCTTTAACACCTGCATACAAGGTACAGGGTTCAAGCCTGAGGTATTCCCTACCACACCACCATGAGTAATCACCAGTACATCTCACCTGGGGCATTTTCACACACACACACACACACACACACACACACACACACACACACACACACACACACACACACACACACCCACACACCCCTTACTCACCAACCCTCGGTTGCAAGACCTTCTAAATAAAATCCTCAGTTGAAGCGAGACCAACACACACACACACCTCCCTTACTCACCAACCCTCGGTTGCAAGACCTTCTAAATAAAATCCTTAGTTGAAGCAAGACCTACACACACACCACCCTTACTCACCAACCCTCGGTTGCAAGACCTTCTAAATAAAATCCTTAGTTGAAGCGAGACCAACATAAAGCGTAAATCCTCCTGCTCGACCAACATAACGCTTAAATCCTCCCGCTCGACCAACATAACGCTTAAATCCTCCCACTCGACCAACATAATGCTTAAATCCTCCCGCTCGCTCGACCAACATAATGCTTAAATCCTCCTGCTCGAAAAGCATTTGAACCGGGCGGAAATACATGCGCGGTGAGCTCCATTCCGACTGGCTGCCCTGATGAGCCGACGTCATCGTGCAGTAAAGCGCGAAAATAAAAAACAAGTGAAAAATTAAAAAGCTATCCCCCTTCTAAATAAGTTGTACTGAAATCAGTACAGTGCGTATACCTCCCGACGTCCCTGGGAACAATAACCGGCAGGAGAAACTACTGGTGTCTTTTTACAGCTGTTTTCTTGAAAGTGTGCTAACATACTGCATTTCCATGTAGCATGCCAACAGCTTGGTGGCAGACAGGAAGGCCCTTCAAAGGGTCATTAGGTCTGCCCAGAAAATCACTGGATGCTCACTGCCCTCTTTGGAGGAACTCTTCAGCTTTCGCTGTCTCAGCAGGGCAACCAACATATTGAAAGACCCTTCTAACCCTGGACATCACCTGTTTCAGCTGCTGCCTTCAGTCGGATGTTTCAGGTCCATTCCATCTTGGACAAACAGACTTAAGAACAGTTTCTATCCCAGGGCCATATGTGAACTGCTAAATACTCACACTGAATACAGATAATAGCCCTTTACACTATAAGGTATATGTTTACATTCCTGTGCACCTTACATTATTCCATTCATGCGCAATATACCCAAGTGCAATAAATTAGTTGTTTACTGCATTGCACTGCATTGTGTTGTATTGTTTGGTATTGTATTCTGTCATTTGTTCATGTTCATTATATGTGAATGCACCTCAGGAGGATTGCTACAAATTTTGTTGTACTTGTGCAATGACAATAAAGGAAACTTATCTTATTTCTTCGAGTTGGTGCTAACCTTGATCTCAGTCTATTTAGGACCTTACTGTTGGGAAGTAATCCCCTTTTTTTGCAACAGGTCAAAAAGAAAGGAAATGCAGAAGAGCTAAACAAATAATCTATTACTTAGTCCCATACAAAACAAAAAAAAAAAGAAGAAGAAAAGTCTGGGGCTTCCCATTCTTCGCAAATAATCTGGTTTTATTTATTTTAGATAAGTGCATTTGTCCAAAGACTTCATCGATCTATGGGACTAAGTAATGGTAGATTATTTGTTTAGCTCTTTTGAATTTACTTTCTTTTTGGCCTGCTAAGACTGTATTTACAGGCAGTGCACCTAAATACTGAAAAGGGGGTTATTTCCTAACATTAAGGTCCTGAAAAGACTGAGACTAAGACTGAGATTAACACCATCTTGGAAATAAACCCTTTTGTTGATGTTTTATGTTTCAAAGTCAAGGACTTCAAACTCACCTGCCTCTGAAGGCAGAATTATAATGTTCCAAGCTCCCAAAGATTTGTTTCCACCCACATAAATTTGGTAGTGTTTTTCTCAGTTTAATATGGGTACTTGCTTAGAAATCCCTTATTTTGTTTGTCTTTCCCTGCAAAATTACCTCTGCTTGATATACTTTTTCTTAAAAATAAAAAAAAAAGAAATTCCAGTATATTCCAGATTTCTTATACATTATCCCTGTCTTTTAATCAATAATATTGCATATTGATTTCTCTGCCTTCCACTTCTCATCTAGTCTTGCATATTGATCTCTCTTCCTCTTCTTGTTAAAGCTTTAGAGTTAAATGATTTTGTCTTTTAGGTATTTTTTTTCAAAATCTATCATTCAAAGAGTTTTCTTAAGATAGGTCTACCTTGTAACCTGGCATTGTATCTATATTTCTCTGTAACTTCAGCATTTTGAGTTCAGCCCCTTCCTTATGAATCAATGATTTCAGTATCTGTGTTTGTAACCTGGCCACTTCTCAATCTACTGTCTTTTTTTCATCTACAAAATTCTTTAGAAATATCCTTATATGTATTCCATGCCTTTATTACCTATTTCACCTCTTCTTCTGTGTGGAAAGCGGGTCTGTATTATATATTTGAACTTTCTAAACTTCGAATCCCATATGTTCGACAACATATGATTGAAGTTTAAAAGTTTGAATATATAATAAAACCAACAACAAAAAAAAAACTTACCTTAATGGTGCAGGCAGGGGGCAAGCCCCCCTGCACCCCCCACACCCCCCTACTTAAATATATCAACTCCAAGATTGCACTTCAGTGCAGAAAAGGGAAATTCTCCCATTCTGCACCAAACAGCGCCATTACGTTTAACCTTCGAACGCTTGAAATTTCAATCATATGGTGTTGACCATATGCCATTCGAAATTTCAGGCATCCGTGGTTCTAATAGGAACCTGTGGAAAGCTAATGACTACTGTCTGAATCTGCTTTTAAATAGTTTCCCTTGACAAAAATGAAGTTTAACTCTCTAATATCTCTCAAACCTTTCCTTACTGATGTACTCTCTCATGAGCAATGGAGAGTTGTCTGCTAAAGAAACAGAACACGTATACAAACATATGACACATATTATCCTTGCCAACCTCAGTTGTCTCTCTTCTTGAGTAAAATTTATGCCTGTTTGAGAAAATGTATAAATATCTATAGGAAATCTTAATGTTTCCTGCACACATTTTATCTCCATTTCTGAAGGATATTTATAAGTAAATCAACCTTATACAGGTCTGGTGCCTTGTAAACATTATGATCAAAAAGGGCAAATATCTATCCCAGCAGAGTGCTGCTCCCCTGACATCTCAGATGCTCAGGTAAGAGCCGCCCTCTCCAAAGCAAAAAACACAGCATCAATGGGACCAGACGGTGTCCCGGGCTACGTCCTACATGAACTCCAAGAAGAGCTAAACCCAAACATAAAACTACTGTTCAATCTCAGCCTTACTACAGGATATGTGCCCAAAGAGTTGTGTACAGCAACAGTGGTCCCTCTCCATAAAGGTGGTGCCTGAACGGAGCCTGGAAGCTATCTCCCCATAAGCCTGACTAGCTTGGTCTGCAAAGCTATGGAAAGGATCATCATGGACTTCATAAATAAAGATATTGGGGACCTACAGACACTGGATCCTACCCAGTTCGGCTTTGTTAAGGGCAGATCCTGCCTCTTAAACCTGGTTGATTTCTTTAAAACAGTCACCAAGGCCATTGACGAGGGGAAGGTGGTCCACACAGCCTACCTGGACCTCGCAAAAGCCTTCAATACAATACCCCACTCGGGCATTATAGATAAGCTCACCAGCTTAAATATAAACCCCTATGTCACTAGATGGATTGCAAACTGGCTCAAGGACAGAACCCACATGGTTAAAATTGCTGGAGCCATGTCAGACTCCAAACCAGTTACAAGTGGTGTCCCACAAGGCTCAGTCCTGGGACCTCTCTTGTTCGGTATATATTTCTCAGAGGTACAGGCCAACACAGAAGGACTGTGGCTGACCAAGTTCGCAGATGACTGCAAACTGGGTACCATAATCGACTCTCCAGCCAACACAAGCATCCTCCAAAAGGGCCTCATAGAAACAGACAACTGGTGCCAGAGCCATGGCCTCAAGCTAATTGCCAAAAAGTGTATAGTCATCCCCTTTGGCAAAAACAAAGTGCCCACAAATTACCACATAGGTGGTAATCCATTAAGTACAGAAGAAGTAATTAGGGACCTGGGGACCCAAGTTGATAGCAATCTCTCATTTGACAACCACGTGGCCAAAGTGGTTAGAAAAACATTTTATATAGCCCACCTAATCATGAAGGGATTCACATCTAGATCAGGGGAGGTCATCGTGCCTCTTTACTTATCCCTCGTCAGGCCCATAATTGAGTACAATGCCCCTTTTGGGATGTACCTTACCAGACACCTGCAGCAACTGGAAAGACCCCAAAAGTACCTCACCAAGAGGATCAAAGGGCTCAAACAGATGCCATATGCTGCCCGGTTAAAGAAACTCCAGCTCTACTCAGTGGCATACCGCCTGTTCAGAGGCGATCTGTGCCTGACGTATAAAGCCATGTCCAACCCGGAATTAATGGACATGCTGCACCTCAGAAAATCCAAATCCCATCGAGCTACGTGCTCGAGAGACTTGAACCTCAGCACTGAAATAAATAGGACATGCTGGAGGGACAGATTCATAACCCAGAGGCTCCCTTCACTCTGGAATAAAATCCCAGTCCAGGTTAGGCAGAGTCCCTCATTGACTCTCTTCAAGAGGAATCTTGATGAGTGGATGGGAGATCGTAGGTTTACCCCTGGTATCACTTCTGTGTCACTGTTAGACAGAGGCACAGTATACTAACCTCGAAAAAGGGCATAGCAAAATAAATTTAAAATGTGTGGCGAAAGCCAAACACATTCTGGCTAGGCTTATAAATGCCCTAGGGCAGATAGCCTAGTATGAACCTATGAACCTATATGCACTTCATCAGTGAGAAAAAAATGTGTTCCAGTCTTGCCACAGAAAACCATCCCTTCTTGTGCTATAACCCATTATCTTAACATTCGAGCTATGGTTTGTTTAGCAACCTTTGGTAGAACATAAAGAGTTACAGTCATGCACAATACTCCAGGTTTTCTGTTATTAACACAAATCTAAAATTGTTATCTTTTTGTATAGCCAGCAGCTCAAATGCCATATTTCATTGCAATAGCAATACCCATTCGGCCTTGTGATGGATGTAATGAAAACCCTAATAATTTATACCAGGGTGCTCCAGTTTCAAATGTTGAATGCCATTTAAGTGTATGTCTTGCAATAACAGTTGACCATTTTTTTCTACTATACACAGATGCCTTGGATCTTTTTAGAGGATTTGACAAACCATTAACCTTCTATGATCAGATTGCAAACATTACTTGTTATACAGCAGATCACAATACCTTCTTCGGGCTTTAATGCTTAATGTTTGGTTTTACAGGCTACAAAAACTTGTTACATTCAAAAATAACTATAACATTATATTAACTTCTGTTTTATCATTTGTCAGCTTTGTGGATGACTTTTCTTACATCCTAAACTGTATAAAAACTTATAAACTTATAAATAACATAAACCAGAAAACAGCAACAACATTCAACTATAGTTTGTGCAAAATTTCAATACTTGGCAAGATAATATTTTGCATTTGCTGCACTACAGTTCCAGGGAGGCGTCAGACCTCTCAACTAATCGGGGACAAATTTCAACAGAATCAGGGACAAGTCAAGAAAAAATCAGAGACAATCAGGGACACTTTTAAAATAATAGTGCTATTAACTTGAAACATTGACAGAATCAGAGCATATGAATTAATACACGTTTTCTGAAGTCTATAACTCTTAATTATTGTCATTATTCATTAAGTGTAATTCATCACCTTTCCTCCAAAAGTCACTAGTTTTAGGAGGGATTAAGAGGGACAGAGCTAAAATTTGAGTCAAAATCAGGAACGTCCCTGAAAATCAGGGACAGTTGAGAGGTATGGGAGACAGTCTGTCTTTAACAGCACAGAGATTTTGGATGAACATTTATAGCTGTAACTAACTATATCCTGGAGATGCCTGCTATATTCTCCTAATGTATCATTCATCCATTTCAGGGTGTCTTCTTCTCTTTGAATTACTACCATGCCTGCATCTAACTTTCAAAATATCTCACCCTTTGAGTTAAAGTGTAAGGCACAGATTATAAATAGTTTTAATATGGCCAGATTACTTTTCTTCGCAACATGAAATTATTTTCTAAAACTGTAGGTCCTTTACTCTTAGTTTTTAAGTCTCTCAGATCTATTGCATTTAACACATCTCACATACTCATAGCTACAAATAAAATGTTATTCCTTGTTAAACATTTTGTGTTACTTTTTCAGACTCTCTTGCTTTTTTTCAGTTCAGTCCTATAATGTTCTTTTAAATCTTTAGTTATCAGTAGTGTAGATACAAGGACTATCTTAGAATATTAACAATTAAAGTAGAAGCACCGTTAATATACCCAAAGCTTTACATGTGGTATGCTATACACCAAAGTCATGTAGACTACTTTGCACAGAGGGAAAACCCGTACTTTCATTGAAATTAGTAAGTCCTCATAAACTTGTATATCCAGTTTTTAAAAGTCAAACACAGTACTTTTCTAGAACAAATATTATGCATACATTCAGTTCAGGTAAAGCATAATACCCCTGTTATCTAGCCATTCAGACCCATGCAAGTAATGAATTTAGTGTTTTAAGTCAAGGTTCATAAACAGAATCTTGCAGTCTTGACACTAACCCACCTATAATACTTACTTTTCTTTCTGAAAAAGCAACTTTCTACCTAACATTCTGTTCCTGAAGACCAGGAAAACATTTCCTTCTGGTTGTCCTGAAGTATCTGGAGATTATTCCTATTAAATACTTCCTGTCTGCAAAAGCCTTCAGTTTCATTGTGATGTAGTGGTCTGAGTTTAGCTACTGCATCTTCAGGAGCATAAAGTATGACTGCTCCTCCCAAAAAGGTTCACACTGAAACAGTATGGAAGCAACAGTTTAAATGTAAATTTTCCCTCTCCTGCACAACTTCATTGCATTATAAATACATTGCGTTTCTTTGCCTTGTTTCAGCTGAATAATCACGATCACAGCACACCCTTGTTCTATTTACCTTTATTTCTTTTCTAGGAACTTACACTTTTCACAAATAGCTCTTTCATGGAAGTGAACCAACAGAGTCAAGGAAACTTCATATGGAGTGATTGTGGGAGAAAAAATATGGGTTCTGTCAGTCCCTATCTCTTTTCTCAACAGACAAGTTTGTCCCACCAACATACCTTTCATGAACTCCATGCAACTCACCCCTTTGGCCTTTTCAGGAATACACCTGCTTGTATAGTCTATATCAGTAATTTAGCTTCTAAAAGTTCCAACATTTCTTCCAAGGTGGTTAATCTGTTTTTCATCTCCTTCACATCTACAAATATACCAGCTGATTAGAACGAGAACTGAAGACTGTTTTAACTTCTTTCATTGTTTTATCTGATCTCTCAATATAGTCTAACAAAATAGAGTTAATCTTGTGCAGTTCTGACATTACTGACTCAGATCTATTTTATTCCATGCTCCCATTATCTTTTTTAGTTAGCAAAGTTTCAGTGTTTGTTTCCAAATAGTCCTCATTAGTTCAGGATTCAGTGTAATCATATGGCAATGATATACTGCTATAACTACTATTTTCACTTGTTGCGCTTTCTTTTCATCTTATAAACTGATTTAATAAAGAACAACCCCTCCAGAGATTACTGTATATATTGACAGTTGCAGTACTATAGTACTAAAATGACAGATTTATTTTGGAAAGAGAGGGAACCCTGCTGCCATATTCTTCATTTTTTCCTGCCCTGACAAGAAGTTCTTTAAATCACCTTCTTAAAAGGTGAAAGTATAATTTGAATGTTAAGGAAGTATCACACTCTATCATAATAAAGCTTTTGCTGTATTTGGTTACACATTTTTAATATCTTAAGCAATCCGTTTGATTCCTCAATGGTATTAAAACAATAAGTGAAAAGGTCACTGAAAAAACAATCAGTAAAAACAAAATGAAAGCTCTAGCAAAGCTAGAACTTTCACTGAGTGACCTCTAAAACCTTGTATCAGAGGCACATGGGGTATATGCAAACGATCCTTATGAACATCAGGTGTTTCAGCTAATTGGCAATTCTGAATGCCCATGACTTGTTTTGTTGTTTTAATGGACAATTTCAGGCCAATAAAGCACTAGCTGAGGCTATTTCGGCCTTGTTATGACCTCATTAGCACAACACAAGCAGAGTCAGTGAGCGAGTGTTTGACTAATCATAAGAAACACAGGGCTGTTATACCCAGCTGATGTTCATTATCATTAGGGTCACTGCAAAAATATCCCAAACAACAAACTAAAACAATAAGTGAGAAGGTCACTGAAAAACCAATCGGTAAAAACAAAATGAAAACTCCAGCAAAGATAGAACTTCCACTGAGTGCCCTCCCAAATTTCTTGTATCAGAGGCACATGGGATATATGCAAATGACTCTTATGAACATCAGGTGTTTCAGCTAATTGGCAATTCTGAATGCCCATGACTTGTTTCATCATTTTAATGGACAATTTCAGGCCAATAAAGCCAAACCCCACTAGCTGTGGATATGCATATTTCGGCCTTGTTATGACCTCGTCAGGACAGCACAAGCAGAGTGTTTGACTAAGCATAAGAAACATAGGGCTGTTATACCCAGCTGATGTCCATTATCATTAGGGTCACTGCAAAAATATCCCAAACAACAAACTAAACAATAACTGAGAAGGTCACTGAAAAAACAATCAGTAAAAACAAAATGAAAACTCCAGCAAAGCTAGAACTTCCACTGAGTGACCTCCCAAACTTCTTGTATCAGAGGCACATGGAAATGTAATCAGGATATCATGCTTTAGTGTGCTTCTCATTAACGACTGAGAGAGTGGTAATGTCATTCCATATAGTAGTGAATTTCTGTACACTCATACTGGTAAATAACAGCAAATTTTGAAGTTTAAGATTTTCCATCATGCTTTCAGTAGTTGCAGAGTTCCTTTTACTCACCCATTCCTCTAAGGATAACATGAACCTAACTAGCATACTTAAATTGTTGTCTGAAAAAATGTTAAATTGTTAGCTTGAGAAATAAGGACTAAGTAAAATCATATGTTGAGAAAATGCTTTTCAGGACATTAAGAAAGGTAAGTCTAGTTGCATCTTTCAACTGTATGACTCTTGGATATTTAAAGTAATAGTTTGAGCAGGCTATAAAGTGATTGTCTCTTACTTTATGCCATGGAAGACCTGAAATAGCATGAGAAATCATGTCTTCTCATGTATTTTGTGTATGAACAACTGTGCAAGTGTCACATTTGAGAAGACATTTCTCTGTTCCAACATTTTAGGCAAATGTAAAATATCTGTCTATATTTCTGTATACTGTATGTGACTTTAATGTGACTCCTGAATCTCTATAAGCATTGGTTCTCTCATGGGACCTGTGTACTTTAAACAGTATACTTTGGATTGCAGAACGCTGATCTGTATGTGAATAATACAACTATATTTCTTCAGACATTGTAGACATATTGTCTGGCCAACAATTCATGATGACTTAATTTAAACAGCTGCATTTTTCTTTCTTTTCTGATACATTCCATAAGCTCATTTAGTTTATCAGCAGACAATTCATAATCATGGGATGATATGATGACATCTAAGCCTTACTCCAATAATTCTTCCTTCTACTCCTCAAGGTGTGCTTTACTAAGGGTATCAACTATATCTATCTGTTTGTGTACTTTATAGTGGACTTTCAAATCACGTTTGCAAGTTCAAATGCATCATGTTTAATCTAGTTAGAGCATTAAACACATTTTGTTTTAAAATACTTTGCTATAGTAACTTTTGGTCTAGCTATAGTAATGGAATTATTAATCTATAGATAGTAAGTAACGTTTATTTTTCTACTTATGAACACCTTCTTTGTTCTTCTTTTAAAGCTCTAAACCCAAATTGCTACTGGTTTTGTCCTAATACAAAAACACTCTACTCAGAGTGTTTGCTGACTAGCAAGCACCCACTCTAAGAATCGCAGACTGAGAGGCATCATAATATTTTAGAGTTGGAGCTTCTGTTACAAGCCATTTAAACAACTCACAACTTTTGCCATGTCCTGCAGACCAGAGCCAGACAACATAATGATCTATTAGCGTTCATAATGGTGCTGTGGTATCTGATGAGTTAGGTCCTGACTTTAATGGATAATGAATCACACTAAGGAGTTATATAACAGCTGATTTGTTTTGTAGTTTCTGTATATTGTCTGTATTATTAGCTTTCCCCTCATCTATCATGCGATCCTCTGACAATAGGGTGTGTGTGACCAATGTATGTAAGACCAGTGACATGTATTTGGCATGTGTTTTTGTTCAGCTACAAACCTTTATTCCTCAGTCTGCCTAAAAACTTAATGAACCTCACTCTTCTGTTTAGTACAACCCTAGAAAAGCAAATCATTTATGATATTACCAGATGTTTCAAGACATTCTGTTATCTCAGCAACCATTATTTGGAAAGTTTCTGATCCTGAAGGGATTTTAAAAGGTCATCTGAAAATCCTATATTTGCCTAAAGCAGTGTTAAATTACATGGCTTAGAGGTAGCTTCATTTGCCAAAAGCCTTGATTTATGCCTAGTACAGAAAAGCATTTATCTCTGGGTACATTGAGGGGAGCATATTCTTTACAGGAAGCGGATTTTTTTCCTTTTGATCTTGTTGTTAAGATATCGATGGGTTATATATAGCATCCTTTTGTCTTTTTTCAGAAATGTATCCCTTCTAATGTGTCAATTCAGTCAACTTGATTTGTTTAACAATCACACCAAGACATTCCATTCTTTTTAGTTCCTGTTTAGTCCTACCTTTAAGAAGTACAGGTACTCTCTTTGGTGTATACATTAGTGATGTTCATCATACTGATCACTGCTGCAGAGTCTTAGCTATATGGGTTATATCCTTCCGTGGGAATAACAGTCAGCCAACTTCCAAACTTCAGAGTACCTTCTACTTGCCGAAACTGTTGGGCAGCTCGAGCTAAGCTGGCTGAAAGACAAGTTTGGAAACAAACCTTTAAGAGCTTTACTGCCACTGAAGAGTACATTACTCTAAGGCTTTCAAGGATTGATGGTTGTCTTGTGCTGTTTCTTTACTGGGCAAATAAGTTCCCTTTGGGGAAAACAACGTCCGTTTAATAATTTTGCTTATCATTTATACTTTCCTGTCCAGAAAAGTTATTTTAAAGCTGGGAGTTTGTGTTTAATGGACTGGCATGAGACTGTACTATATAAACAGGAGTGCTCTTTTTCCTGCCCGTTAAAAAGTTGCTTAAAGTAACTGAAAATAATTTTTATCTGTGGAGAAATTGTGTTTATTTTATTTTGTGGGGCAGGCACATTTTGTAAAGTGCTTTTTACTGTGTTTGTGAAAAGTGATTTTTAAAGTCTTTTTATTTTTACCATCATTTGCTGCTTGTTTTCCATGGGAAAGAGGCACCATTTTCGGCTTGACCATGGAACAAATGGTCAGTCCCATGGTTGGTCTTTCTTCCAGCCACAAAAAGAAAAAGTTAAGCAAACATTGTTTGCCATCACCACAGGCTAACAGTTTGCCTCAGTTGCAGGTGGGTGACACTGCTATGGCCATAAGCTGTACCTCAGACCAATCATCCTTTACCTTGGATTCCCCTGGTGTAGCACCTATAGCCACTATGGACCATGGGTTAGCCATGTCCTCTACAGCCATTGGGAATCCCCTCAGTGGGCAAGGGAGAGAGAGACTGTTGTTGGTCCTGCGAGAGGGAACAGAGAAGGCTTCCCTGTTTTCTCAGAAAGTTGTGCCCATCCTTGGGGAAGCTGCTGCTGCTGCTATTAATAACACTGCTGGCCCTATTTTGCCTGTCAAAGAGAAGCAGAAAATTAAGCATGTATGCGACCCTCCTTAAATTTCCTTTGACAGTAGTAGTTTACCGGGTCTGGCTCAGAGTTTAGTTCAGGCTATTAATCCTTCTTGTATGGTAGTTTCTGGCAAAAGAAAGAGGGATACTTCCTTTCCAGAAGAGATTCAAGATTGTGAATCTGGACAGAAACATACAGGGACAGATAGAGGTTTTCTCCTCAGATTTCTGATTCAGACTAGGAGGAGAGATAATTTTCTGATTCTTTCAAAGTGGGAGGTTTCTCTTTCTCTGAGACTGTTTCTAGAATGTGATAGTGTTTCTAGTGGGAGAATGCTAAGGTTTCTCAGTCCCTCAGAAAATACTATGTGTTGTAACAGAAGAAATTTCTAGGACCTGCACCCATTCCTCCAGTTCTGCTGGTTTGGGATGATGTGTATGTCATTATAGGTTCATAGGTTCATAGGTTCATACTAGGCTATCTACCCAAGGGCATTTATAAGCCTAGCCCATAGTTATGTGGCTTTCGCCACCCCTTTAGTTTGAATAAAAACTATGCCTATCATTTTTCTGTGCCTCTGTCAAGCAGTGACACTGAAGTAATCCCTGGGGTATATCTGCGATCTCCCATCCATTGGTCAAGATTCCTCTTGAACAAGGCCAGCGAGGTGCTCTGCCTCACATGTACCGGGATTTTGTTCCACAGCATAGGGAGTCTCTGGGTGATGAATCTGTCCCTCCAGCACATTCTATTTATAACCGTGTCAAGGTTTAAGTCTCCGCCCTTGTGGTTCTGAGGGATCTAGATTTTTGAGGTGAAGCATATTCATCAAATCTGGGTTTGACATGGCCTTATATGTCAGGCACAGGTCACCTCTGAGCAAGCGGTATGAGACTGAATAGAGCTGGAGTTCTTTCAGTCGGGCAGCATAAGACATATTTTTGAGACCCTTTATCCTTTTGGTGAGGAACTTTTGGGGCCTTTCAAGCTGCATCAGGTGTCTGGTCAGATACATTCCGAACGGGCATTGTACTCAATCATAGGTCTAATGAGTGATGAGTACAGGGGGACGATGACCTCCCTTGATCTAGATGTGAATCCCTTCATGATCAGGTGGGCGATATAGAAGGTTTTCCTAACTACTTTAGCAACATGAGTGTCAAAGCGAAGGCTACTGTCAACTTGGATCCCCAGATCCCTGATGACTTTTCTGTGCTCAGTGGATTGCCACCTATATGGTAGCTAGGGTAACCTTGTTTTTCCCGAAGGGTATGACTATGCATTTTTGGCGTTTAACTTCAGGCCATGGCTCTGGCACCAGTTATCCGCTTCTGTGAGGCCTTTCTGGAGGATATCTGTGTCAGATGTGTTTTCGACTATGGCCCAGTTTGCAGTCATCTGCAAACTTTGTCAGCCATAACCCTCCTGTGTTTGCTTATACTTCAGAAAAGTAGATGCCGAACAAGAGTGGACCCAGGACTGAGCCCTGTGGGACACCACTTGTGACAGGCTTTGAGTCTGACATGGCTCCAGCAACTCTGACCCTGTGGGTTCTGTCACTTAGCCAGTTTGCAACCCATCTTGTGATGTATGGGTTTACATTCAAGCTGATGAGTTTTTCGATGATACCTGAGTGGGGTATTGTGTCAAGGCCTTTGCCAGGTCGAGGTAGGCTGTATGGACTGCCTTTCCCTCATCAATGGCCTTGGTGACTGTCTCGAAAAGTCAACCAAGTTTAAGAGGCAGGATCTGCCTTTGACAAAGCCAAACTGGGTTGGATCCAAAGTCTGCAAGTTCCCTATGTCTTTATTTATGATTTCCATTATGATCCTCTCCATGGCTTTGCAGATAAGGCTTGTCAAGCTAATGGGCGGTAATTTCCAGGGTCTGTGGAGGCACCGCCCTTATGAAGTGGGACCACAGTCGCCAGGCGCCACTCCTTGGGTAATGTATCCTGAGGTGAGGCTAAGATTAAACAGCTGTCCTAACTGTGGGTTTAATTCCTCGTTGAGCTCATGAAGCACACAGCCGGGGACACCATCCGGTCCCATGGATGCTGTGTTTTTTGCCTTAGTGAGGGCAGTTCTCACCTGGGCGTTGGAGATGTTTGGGGGCTACAATCCTCTGGAATAGATATCTCTCCTTTTGGGGGAGAAGTTTGCACTGAATCTGTCAGCCAGTATGTTAGCAATGTGTGTAGGTTCAGTAATTTTCACATCATTTTGAACTAATTCTGAGCATATCTGGGAGTTTCCTCCTAGGTTTCTAACATAGCTAAAGAAGGCCTTATGATTGTCTTTAGAGTCCTTGGCGATTTTTCTCTCAAAATTTGCCTTGGATGATTTTATGAGAGCTCTTAGTTTTTACTTATAATGATCAAAGGTGTCTTACCTTTCAAGGATTTTGCTCTATCTTGTAGTAGCTTCCTCCTTTTGTTGTAGAGCTTGTTTATGGCTGGGGTCCACCAGACTGGACGCTTGCCTTTGGTACAGAGAGTCTTAGTTTTGTTTGGGATTGCCTGATCCATGCAGTCCTGTAGGTGCTGGTAGAAGGCATTTGTAAGTGATTCAGCGGTTTGAGTAATGTTTACCACTGGCTCAGGGGCCTTAAAGGAGACCACACTAGTTTTAGAAGTGTGAAATCGGCTTTTGAGAAGTTTTTCACTGTGGTCTTTTTGTTTCAGGTGGGGGGATGAGGACCTCCAGCGAGATTAGTTTATGATCTGATCTCACCAGTGAGGGGTATACTTCCGGTGTTGAACATTTTGATCCCATGTTCGTGATGATGAGATCAAGTATGTTTTCTCCTCTTGTGGGGATGGTGACTAGTTGTTCCATGGCATTTGAGTTTATGAACTCCAGGAATCTTTGGGTTAGAGTGTTCGGGCTTGAGTAGTGTTCCCAGTCTATATTAGGGTAGTTGAAGTCACCTAGTATGATGGTGTTTGGAGATACATTTATCCCTCCAATGTTTTCAGGAAGGCCATGTGAGTTTCCTGAGTTTGAGAGGGTGGCCTGTAACATGCTACAAATTGCAGAGCAGTCTTGCCTATGGTTAATTGCACCTGGATGGTCTCCGATGCATCGTGCGTTGCCACCAACCTTGAGGTGTGGGTGTCCTTTATGAATATGGACACCCCCCCCTCCTTTCTTGGTGTTGTCCGGATTTTGGGGCCGGAACGCATGATATGAGGTGAAACCTGTTAGTGCTGGGGTGCTCTCAGGAGCCTTGAACCAGGTTTCTGTCACAGCACAGACATTGATGTTCTCCATATTGAGAAGGGCCTCGAGTGCGTGCATCTTGAGATTGAGACTTCTGGCATTGAGCAGCATTACCCTTAGTTTTTTTCCTTTTGGTGTTCTAGGGTGGTAGGTTTAGAATTTGAGCCTTGCCTAAAAAGGCACTATGGGGTGGCAAGAGCCTTTGCCAATATCCGGAAGCCCAGGGTGACAGGTGCAAGCCGTCCCTTGCGAAGCAGCGTGGCTTGTCCAGCATGTCATCCCAGGCAGACAGACATTGGATCCCCTTTGAATGACACCAGAATTTAAGCCAATTATTAAAGCTGATCATCTTATCACTGTATTGTGGCATCATTCTAGGTGAAGGTAGGATACTGCTCAAGGTCAGGGTCATACCTGCCTGGGCTACATAATCAGAGAGCTCCTCGATGTCTCTTTACATGTAGTCCAAGGAGGTACGTCTCAGGCCGTTGACACCAGCGTGGACAATGACTGAGTCGTACTTGTACCTGCTGTTGAGAGACCTGAGTGCTTGCGTTATGTGGCGGATTCTAGCGCCCGACAGGCAGCTTACTGTGACCTTCTCCTTACTCAGTCTGGTGAGCGGGACGTCAGTGTGTCTGACTATGGAATCACCAATGACAAGTGTGTCTGGCATTTTGTTTGGCCTTAAGGGCTGTGACTGTTTGACACTCTGACTGTGTGGTCTATGTGTTGCATGTGTTGGGTCGTGAGGTGGTAGTTGTTTGGGTGTCTGCTTTGGTGGCCTCTGCTGTTTTGGTAAATTTTTGATCAGAGCCTCCGAGTATGTCTTTGTGTGAGTATGTGTATGATTTGAAGTTGTGATGGTGCCATGTGTGACTGGGTATGTATTGTGTGTGGTTACCTTCTCCTCCTGTCTGGTCTTGCCAGTCCTATGTTGAGAGAGCTCAGCCTCCAGTTTGGCCGTTCAGACTAGGAGGAGAGATAGCTGCAATTTTCCTGACAGTCAGTCAGCTGCTTGTAAAAAGGCAAATAGGATGTATAAAGTTCCTCAGTCTTTTAGATTGTGTACAGTCTTCCCAAACCTGATCTAGCAGATTTTGCTGTAGTTAATCCTTCTGCTGCTAAATACTTAGTTAATTCCAATCCGGCTATTTATAATAAGGACGAAATGACTATTGATAAGAATAAGAAAAAAAAGTTTATGTTTCTGTAACTTTAATTTTCAGAATTTTGAATTGTCTGGCTCATATGTTAAGGTTTGTCTTGACTAGCTGTGAAAGCATGAGGAATGTTTTGTCTGCAGTTTCTCCTTGTAGGAGAAATCTGCTCTAATTGATTTAATTTATTCTATTGTTCAAGTCACTACTCATTGCGCACCATGTTTGTATGACTCTGTTGATACGTCTTCAAGGTCTATGACCGCTAGTACTGTTTTGAGGAGGTTTGCATGTCTGTTTTCTCAGAATCTCCCAGATAATGTTGAAATGAGATTTTATATTCTTCTTTAGCTAGAGGTTCAGTTTTTGACTCCTCTGCTGCAAAGGTGGTCAAAAGGTCTAACCAAAGGGGCAAGCTTATACAGGGAATTTAAGATTTTTCAGCTCTGCTTTTACAAATTTTCTAAGGTATTCTTTAACTCCTCATCCAGTTTTGGTAAGGAACAAAATAAAGTCTCAACAAAATGTAGGTAAACAGAAATTTAAGAAGAAATAGCAAGGGGATTCCTAGAAGAATTCTGGAAACTCTCAAAACGAAGGACAGTCCAATAAATCAGAATGACTGTTTAAGAGACTTTGTCCTCTCACAGCAGCAGCTCCATTTTTCCAGAAGGTCTGAATCTCCACTTTTCTCTTTGACAAAGTTTCAGACAAATGGGTTCTGAAGATCATTCATGAAGGTTACAGATGGGAATGGGATGAAAATCTTCCTTTTTAGGGGTAATTCCTAATCCTCCAGACCAGACTCTTTTTTTTTTCCACCTGTTTTTCATCCCATGCTGTCCCAGAGAGTTATAGAACTATTTCCCCTTCCCAGGTGGGAAAGGAGTGTTATTCAGGGAAAGAAAATAGTTGGAGTTTCATTCTGAATCTTTCTTTCCTAAACCTGTTTGAGATGGTGCCCAAATTCAGAATGTTGGAACTTTTCAACATGTCACCAATTCTTTCTCATTCAAGTTTCCTGGTAGCACTAGACTTAAAAGATGCTTATCATTTTATTCCTTTTCATCCAGACTTCAGGCATTTTTTAAGGTTTAATGTGTCTGGATCACATTATCAGTTCTCTGCCTTACGCTTTGGACTATCCATTGCACTATGAGTGTTCACAAAGTGTCTAACTCCAGTAATAGCTTATTGCAGGCTACAGGGTATCCACATTTTTTCCATATTTAGATGACTTGCTTTACTTTAGAGAGCCATTTTCTAAGTGTCAGGAATCTCCTTCTCTTGAATGAGAGATCTCTTACACTAGTTGGGATTTCAAGAGAACATTCAAACATCATTCTTGACTCCTCCTCACAGGATTCTATTTCTGGGATGTCAACTAAATACCACACTTCAAACAGCTTTTCTTCCACAGGAAAAAATAGATCTATATCTAAATCTATTTTGGGGTTTTACACTCAGACTTCAGTCACTGCAAAGGAATACCTCAGTATTTTGGGTCTCATGGCTTCTGTGATTCTCATGATACCCCTGGCAAGACTCCCACATGAGAAAGATACAGTGATATCTGAAGTCTCTTTGGTCCCAGCACCATGACCCTTTGTCTTTTCAAATCTCAGTGCTGTTTTTTGTCAGAACAGAAATAACTTTGTGGAGATAATAAATATCCCTAAATCCAGGTCTCCCCTTCTCTCGCTTTCCCTTTTGCAAGGCAGTCAGTCACAACAGACTCCTCGGACTTTGCTTGGGGAGCAGTTTCAGGAGGGATAAAAGTGCAAGGTGTGTGAGACACTAAGGACAAACGCATGCACATAGATATAAAAGAGATGCTTGCTCTGATCAATGCACTTAACTGTCTGAATCATGTTTGGTCCCTGGGACCTCTTTAAGTTGTTACAGATAATACCACAGTCATGGAACTCATCAACAAGTAAGTAAGGGGGATCTAGGTTGTACCCCATTTGCAGACTTGGCATATTAACTTGGGGTATAGCTTTTCAGCACATTCTCACTCTACAGGCATCCTGCATTCAGTCCAAGCAAAACTGTGGCAGACATGTTGAGCAGATCAAGGGCAAACCCTCATGAATGGAAACTAGATTGGGGTCTTCCAGGATTTCAACCATCTGTAGAGAGTTCCTCAAGTAGACCTCTTTGCCTTCTCTTTGAACAGTCAGCTGACAAGATTCTGCTCTAGAACTCTATGCAAGAAGGCCTGCCTCTTCTTTTCCTTGCTAGGAATGCTCCTGTATGCTATTCCACCCTTTTCACTGATATCCAGGGTACTTCTGAAGATTCAGAATGAATTCCCCAGGATCAGTTTGGTGTCACCCTTCTGGTGCAGGCAATGGTGGTTCTCCTTTCTTTTGGAAATGGCTAAGGGCAATTAACACATGCTTCTGCACAGACTGGCCCTACTCACACAAGAACATGGGGGTTTGATACACCCCAACACCAATCAACTTTGGTTGACTGCCTGGATGATAGAATCTTAATTCCCTTTAGGCATCGGTTTACTGAGGATGTGTAGTGAGTAGTAATAAAGGGAAGAAAGCCTGCTATTAGAAAATCATATATTAGCTAATAGAAAAGATTTTCTAGTTGGTGCCAACAACATAACCAGCATCCATTAAGGGTTAATTCCTCTTTAATTTTACAATATTTGTGTGAGCTGTGATCATATGGCCTTTCTTACTCCTCTAGCAACATTAATTTATTGGCCATTTCAACTTCTCTGTTTACGGATCCTCCATTTTCAATGCAGTCTCATGGCAAAATGTTTTTGAAAGGAGTTTTGCATAAGAGGCCTCCGAGGAAACTGGTGGTCCCTCCTTGGAATCTTAATTTTGTGTTAGAGAAGCTAACACATGCTCCATTTGCACCAGCTAACATGGCTGACTTGAGGTTCTTACCATGGTAAACAATACTACTTATTGCTATGCCATCTGCATGAAGAGTATCTGAATTGCAACCTCTTATGGTAAGTTAATCCTTCCTCATTTTCGACAGAAACATGGTTTCTTTGAGAAACTAATCCTCCTTTTATTCCTAAAGTGGTATCTGAACTATCCATCTCCTCATTTTCTGTTCTGCACCCAAAAATGAGGAAGAAATGATACTTCATACCTTGGATGTCCACAGACAACTCAGATACTATCTTCACAGAACTAATTCTTTCAGATCCTCAGATCAGTTGTAAGAAGAAGGAACAACCTGTGTCAAAACATATTATTTCAAAATGACTGTCTGAGGCTATTACCTTTTGTTATATCCATCTCAACAAAACTATTCCAGGCAGGGTCAAGGTCCACCTTACCAGGGCCTTGGCTTCATCTATGGCTTTTTGGAAAGGGTTAGATTCTAGAAGTATTCTAGAGGCTGTAGCATGGTCTTCTGGCCATACTTTTGCAAAGCACTACAAGCTTGATTCCTTCTCTATGTCTAGATCAGGCTTTGGAAGGACCATTCTCCAGGGACTCTTGGACTTTTCTCCTTCTACCTCCCAAATATAGTAAGCTAGGGTAATCTACCCATATAGCTAAGGCTAATGCAGCAGTGCTCAATATGATGAAAATAGTACAGCTGTATAAATAAACTCACCATAACAGTAGATGTTAGAGTGATCAATGCGGCAGTAGCTGCTTTCTTCCTTCATCTTCCTTGTTTATGTTATGTTGTTCATGCCAGGGTGGGGTTATTTATTTTTTGTTCTTCCTAACATTGTTCTTTCAGGGTTCAGCCTCCCTCTGTCTGTTGGCAGGAAAGCTCTGAAAGGTTTGGCATCCAAACTTGTCTTTTAGTCAGCTCAGTTTGAAATGACTGACAATTTTGATGCATAGTAGGTGCCCTGCAGCTTTGGAAGCTGGATGGCTGCTATATCCTTGACAGAATATAACCCATATAGCTAATGCTACTGCAGCAGTGAGAATTTGAACATCTGCTGTTGTGATAAGTTTACGTACACAACTGTACCTCACTGCTTTAGGAAAATCTTTCTGCAGTGTCTCCATAGTAAATAGCCTAATCCATTTTATTTCTGTAAAATCAGATTACCACCAGAAGCGTCTAAAATAGATTGTTTCTTTTCTAGTTTAATTTTTACTTGTTTAACTCCCAAGTGAACTGAAGCATGGAACTTTCTTGAAGTGCTTTGAAAATCATTCACAGTGGGGTTAACATTTGAGTTAGAGCTAACGTTCTAGAAATATTCATATTGCCTTTTGCCCTGCTTTTCACAATATTCTGCTCACATTCAAATTGCCTGTTTCAGAGATATTTGTAGTGCTTTGTTTATTAGTGTATTAGTATCATAACTGCAGTTGTCTCAGAATTATTCATGTAAGTGCTTGCCTTTGAAACATTTCAGATGGCAGCTTCATGACTGTGCAACCTGGTCTATGCTCGTATTGTATAAATTCTTCTAACCATATCAGGATTCTCACAATGCATACAACCTAACATAGTAGAGTGCTTTGTTTCAATGTTTAAATATATCACCTGAATTATAAAAACATATTTTCTTAGGCTGTATTCACATGGGAATAAAACCTGACCCACTATTTTCTGTTTATAAATTGAATATGTAGTTTATAAACTGAATATGTCAGAAGAGCATATTTGCACAGAGTAATTGGCACATTTAGGTCTTTAAATATAGGTTTAGATCAGTATAACATTCTCCACAGTTTCTAGTAACATTTGTGACTTGTCTTTCATGGTTATACATTTAATTATTTATTGCATCCTATTGAAACAATGGAGCAATAGAAAGCTGAAATGCTTCTTAGGGCAGTAGAAAAAATAAAAGTCTGTATAGAACATAAAAAAGTGATGAAGATACTATTTGATCAGAAAAGCTGATGATTCAAGACCCAAGCTGGATAGTTTAGTCAGGGATTTATCCCTGTATTCCATGGAGCTGGCTTAATTTTGCCAGACATTTTAATGTTTGCATCGGATACTACTGAATGTTAGTATCTTATACACCTACAAAGTCCTAATTGTCTTCTTAATTTCTAATTAAGCAGTAAAATGCTAGTGACCCTGAAAGATGATCTGACAAATGAGATACACTCTCAAGTCATGTTACTTCAGACATGCAGGGAAATGTGTAACCTAATAGCAATACATTTCAAAAAGTATAGGGGCCGCCTGACCCTTCTAGAATGCCCGCAATTTAAATATACCAAAACAAGAGTCATATTTCAAAATTTCAAGATGATATTTAAAAAAAAAATGACAGGTGATTAAACAAAACAGATCCTTAATGAATCCCAGCTCTCCCACTGTTCTTGGGCTGTTCAGCTGATGTTTCAAGGTCATGCAACTGAATATCACAAGGTATCTGTCTTGATGGCCCTTCATTTTCCTGATATTAACTTTCATAACTTTTTTCTCTTCCTGATTTTCAGGTGTGACCCTGATTTGCCTCAGAATATTGCTTGTTTCCTCCTACAGACATGTGGAGCAATAGTGAAGATTACATTCAATACAAATAAATAATGCTACACTACTTTACACCTGTAAACTTCTTATTCATCAGCTCTGACCATCTTGTATGTCATTTGTTACTGTTAGCATGATGTTTGTGTTAAATCAATTTTTTAAAAATCCTGATGACACCTATATGTGTCGAGCTACATTAAAACATGAAAGTGCTTTTGTAAGGTTGAACGTTAATAGCTAACAAAGACATACATCTGGAGCATTTCTCCCCAGGCCTCCACTAAAAATTGGCTTTGTTCCAAGTCGGACTTTCCCGGTAAACAAATGTTAAATAAATAAATAAATAAAATAAAAAGACCAGGCAAACTGCATTTTCAAGTTCTAGCGCAAATGAGGATGATGAACCCAGAAACAACCACACCAAAGATATATATTTATATGATGAAAATATAACATTTATTATTTGTTTATCTACTCTTTGTAAAACTGTGGTAATAGAGTCATATAGAAAGACCTATTTCAGACACTGCCCTGGGAATAAACCAAGAACAAATTAAAGACGTCTGTAATATTTGTAAACTTCCATGTATATCACATACACACAAATAAGCACAATTTTACTAAACAATAATTGGAAGAATAATAATAAATGTGGATATTTAAGCAGCATATCTACAAGGACAACAGCTATAGGTAATGTGGATGTAGAGCAGTAGATCTCCAGTATAACATGCACTCAAGAGTGAATTGGTTAGTGATAAGAAAGGAGTCACGAACAGAGGGTGGAATCTGCCTCATGCTTGTGAGAGATAAAACGTGTAGCTGAAAGGTGTGGTTCACAGACCTTTCAGTAACACACATGTTTAGTACTGCCTCGTAGAAAACTAGGCATATATCACTGTCAGTGGTGCTGGGAATTTGCCTCTTGATATGTTGCATAAGATAAGACTGCAAATGATTTACCAATGCAATGTTGGTCACTTGTTAAGACATCTTATTGGCCTTTCATATTGCAATTATGAATTACTTGTTTCCAAAACAAAATACCTTTACTTATATAATGATTTGTCAAGCTAGGCACAGAAGGAAAGAATACCAACAGTAGCTTTTAAATCCTCTGCAAATGTGCAGTGCTTTTCTAGAAGCAGCTGTGAACACCAGGTGTTTTTTATGCTTAAGATTCTGTACTTGGGTAAAGCCCTTATGCTTTCTTCATATTCAAACACATACCTCTCACACACATATGCACATATCTGTTTATGATTTTACACTCCATCTATGTTTTTGACTAGAGATGTACTTCATTATTTTTTGAGCAGAATAACACTGCAGTAGTTAATGTTTCTGCCATCAGGGTTGTAGAGTTCAGTCCTACACATCCACAGTTCAGTCCTGACCTTTGGTGAATATATTTGTGTATCTATACATTTGCATCTCTTCATTAATTTATATTTATCTGTGTATCTATAAAACCTACATATCTATGTAATGTGGCATAATGGATGTTAGAAATGTGTGAAAAGGATATGAAAATGCTTTTTTTGAAATTAAAATGCTGTTTTCCTATAAAACTCTGTTTAATGTTGAGTTGCTGTATATATTCCAAACAGTATAACATGGCATGCAGCAACAAAGACTGGTATGGGATACCTGCAGAAATGCATCTAAACAGAAGGGCGTAGAACAGTATGAAATAGATGATTGCTTTTCGGCAAAAAAAATTAGTTATATGGCCAAGAGTAGGGAATGACTTCCTGACCCTCAATTCCAAGAGGACCCATTTCCCAAGTCCCAAATGAGTGATAGTGAATTCAGCAACTACTGCTATCTACAGGAAATCAGTGACAGCAAAGTTTGTTCATTGAATCCTCAATGAGTTAAACTTCGAGGATTAGTTGATAAAATGTGGGATTGTTAATGGTTACAAGTAACAAAGGCAACAGGAATATAAATTTGCCTGTGTCTGATAGAGAATATTATGGCCAAGCATTATGCTTCCTGGCGGATAACTGAAAGAGAGTTTATTAGAAGTGAGCATGCAAAAACAGAATAATACTTGTGCAGCTGTCTGTAGGATTATCTGACCTTTGATTGATGCTGTCTGTAGGATTATATGACCTTTGATTGATGCTGTCTGTAGGATTATCTGACCTTTGGTTGAGATTTCCTGAAACCTTTGGTGGATATGAAAACAGAACTGTAAGAACTTTTGTTTGAGACTTTCCTGCAACCGAATTAGCTTAAAACTTCATTTTAACTTTATTCTCCACTGTAGACAAAGTGCATTGAACTTGAAATTCTCTCTCCAGTGTGTGTCTAGCAAATTTTGTTTTCTCATAGGCGGACAATGGTCATTTTTCCAATTTGCAAGTCTTTTTTTCCTTACTTTGTAGCGTGCAACTGTACTTATCTTTACTGTTTGGTATTTCATGTTTTTCCTGAAAATTTCAAATAAAATATTATTGGAAAAATATGGGCTAGGAGAACTGGTGTGTTATCAGAACTCTAGTTATTCATTTAGTGAAAGGGATCACTGCAGAAGGTGAAAGGGAAGAATCCTTAGTGCATGAAAGTGAAACCTGTCTAAAGATTCCTGCCACTTAAGTGATGAAGGATGCTTGTGTGGAGACAGAGAGAGAAAGACCCATAAAGATGAACTAAGTCACTGAAAGAAGAAAAGGAAACAGAAGAGAGACCTGCATTTCCCTCTGTAAGGCCAAAAAGAAGGCTTTCAGCAGCAGATACTTAGAGAAACAGAAGTTATTGATGTAAAAGTTAAGGAGCTGAAGATCAGAAGCTAAAGAAAACCAGTGACATCAGTTGACTTTTGAAGATGAAGAAATAGGAGGAGAAGGACTTACATATGTACTCTTTGGTGGAGAAGCTATACCTTCCACTTCATATCAAAATATTCACAAAAATGTTTATAACTGGGGAGACTAGCAGAAAAGCAAAGAAAATGTTAAGACAGATGAATGGGAACACAATAAATTAAGAAGGACCACAGAAAACATTTCTAAAGTAGAGGGAATCACAAATGTGCAGGAGGGACCCTATAGGCACACTCATATTTTGAGATTAAGAATGATTTAGTATACAGTGTAAATAAAGGCAGAGAAGAAATACTGCAGCAACTGTTAGTTGCAAAACATTTAGAATACTTGTTATAAAACTTCCACAAAGTCATATTTTAGGAAGACACTTAGGGAAGGATAAAATTAAAGCTAATATTTTAGCTAGGATTTATTGGCCTAGTATAACAAAAGTCAGTGAGACCCTCAATGCAGCATGCCATAGCTTGAGTTTAGACATCTGCAGATACCTAATTCTAGTACTGAAGTCCAAAACAAGCATTTGGCCATGGTTCTTTTAGGTCTATTAGCAAAGTCCAGTAATGGCTATCAATATGTTATGGTGATTACTAACTGTGCTACACAGTTTCCTGAAGCAGTATCACTCTAAAAATACAATGGTAAGTCAATAGCTAAAGGGCAAGTGTTACTTTTCTCCTGGGTAAGGATACCCTAACAAATAATTACGGATAACAGAACCCCGTTTATGTCTAGGGTAATGCAACAACTTTGTCCATGATCTAAATAAAACAGTTAAGAACTTCAGTGTATGACCCTTAAACCGATGGGTTAGTGGTATGTTTTAATAAAACTCTGACATCTATACTAAAGAAGCCCAGAGAACAAGATGGTAAGTACTAGGATCAGTTACTTCCTTACCTCCTGATTTATGTAAGAAGATAGGTACCTCATATGTATCATCATCATCATCTTCTTTCGGCTGTTCCCGTTAGGGGTCGCCACAGCGGATCATCTGTTTCCATTTCTTCCTTTCCTCTTCATCATGCTCTTTCACACCAAACGCCTGCATGCCCTCTCTCACCACATCCCTAAACCTTTTCGTAGGCCTTCCTCTTTTACCTGGCAGCTCCATCCTTAGCATCCTTTTCCCAATATACCTAGCATCCCTCCTCAGCACATGTCCAAACCAATGCAATCTCGCCTCTCTTGCTTTGTCTCCAAACTGTCCAACCTGAGCTGACCCTCTAATATACTGATTCCTAATTCTGTCCATCCTAGTCACACCCAGTACAAATCTTAGCATCTTTAACTCTGCCACATCCAGCTCTGACTCCTGCCTTTTCGTCAATGCCACTGTCTCCAACCCATATAACATAGCTGGTCTCACTACCCTCTTGTAGACCTTCCCTTTCACTCTTACTGGTACCCGTCTATCACAAATCACTCCTGACACTTTTCTCCACCCATTCCACCCTGCCTGTACTCTGTTCTTCACCTCTCTTCCACACTCACCATTACTCTGAAACGCATCCACCTTTACCAACTCTACTCCCTGCAACCTCACCATTCCTCTACCCTCCCTCTCATTTACACACATCTATTCTGTTTTAGCCCTGCTGACCTTCATTCCTCTTCTCTTTAGAGCATATCTCCACCTCTCCAGGGTCTCCTCAACCTGGTCCCTACTCTCACTACATATCACAATTTCATCTGCAAACATCATAGTCCATGGGACCTCCATCTGTCAACCTGTCCATCACCAGTGCAAATAAGAAAGGGCTCAGAGCTGATCCTTGATGTAATCCCACCTCCACCTTAAACGTATGTGTCACTCCCACCGCAGTTCTCACCAATGTCACACTAACCTTGTACATATCTTGTACCACTCTTACATACTTCTCTGCCACTCCTGACTTCCTCATACAATACCACAACTCCTCTCTAGGCACCCTGTCATATGCTTTCTCTAAGTCCACAAAGACACAATGCAACTCTTTCTGACCTTCTCTGTATTTCTCCAACAACACTCACAGAGCAAATATTGCATCTGTAGTGCTCTTTCCTGGCATGAAACCATACTGCTGATCACTAATCATCACCTCCCTTCTTAACCTAGCTTCCACTACTCTTTCCCATAACTTCAAGCTGTGACTGATCAGTTTTATCCCTCTGTAGTTACTGCAGCTCTGCACATCACCCTTATTCTTAAAGATAGGTACCAAAACACTTTTTCTCCACTCCTCAGGCATCCTATGACTTTCCAAAATTTCATTAAACAATCTGGTTAAAAATTCCACTGCCATTTCTCCTAAGCACCTCCATGCTTCCACTGGTATGTCATCTGGGCTAACAGCCTTTCCATTCTTCATCTTCTTCATAGCTGTCCTTACTTCCTCCTTGCTAATCTGCTTCACTTCCTGATTAACTATCCCCACATCATCCAACCTTCTCTCTCTCATTCTCTTCATTCATCAGCCCTTCAAAGTACACTTTCCATCTACTCAACACACTCTCCTTACTTGTACCTCATATGTATAAATAAATAACTATATATATATATATATATATACAATACAAAAATCAACAAAATGATAAAAAAAAAAATAAATAAAATAAATAAATAAATAATCTTTTTTAAGGTCCTTCTGTCCAGTCAAGTGGCCCAGCCTATGACCTCAGTGGACAATGTATTCAACTCCCCCAGCTAGATATACCCCCAGATTTACTGTCGTTCTGTGCAGGACTAGCTTAGTCCTGCATGAAAGTGGCCGTTTAGGAGCAGGACAGCAGAGCGCCATGCATATTAATGAAGGCACACTGCCTGAGCTCCTAATCTTACATGGAGCATGTAAAAGTACAGGGGGTGTGTCTGAGAGCAGAGCTCAGAATATACATGCCCCTGCAATGAAAAACAGCAGACAAGTCCGAAAAGAATGAGCGAGACAGCGTATGCATACCCCCAGCAGCATCCCGTCATGTGTACAAGAGCAATAGTTAACACAAAGAATATAAAGATACTTTATTTTTTTTATGAAACAGATTAAATTTTACCGTAGGTGCGCGGGTTTGCCCATCGCTTAGCTATGGTTAATGCAGCTTAAATCGCAAAAGAGGATAAAAGGACAGATATATGCAAATTAAGCGGTATTGCAATACTGTAGTGAGGAGAGCATTCGTCTTACGAGCAGTCATTCCCAGTTCGAGTCCCACTAACATATATTTGTGAACTGGAGTGCTGCATTAAATGCAGATGTGAGTTGTCAGTGTCATAATGTTGCAAAGTCCAGAGATAATCACGTTCCCCATACAGTATATGTACACAGGAATCAGGGATACAAATGGAAGGTAAAATGTGTAATGAATGATAACGCCATACAGCTTCCAAATCCCCCACCTTCCCAAGAAGCATTAGACATTAATGTCTAAATTAGTGCAGTGGTAAGTGGGAGTAAACACTAGTAAGCAAGTGTAAGCACTATTAAGCAGTAGTAAGTGGGAGTAAGCATATTTAAGCACTAGTAAGCGGGTGTAAGACCATTTGTGTGGGGGTAAGCAATGCGCACACAAGTTAAGCAATACTGAAGCTAACTCTCTGTAAGCATATTTAACCGGAGGTTAGCATTGCTTATCTTCGTGCAACCCACCGCAAACCCACTTACAAGCACTTAAAAGTGCCTTAATCACTCTATATTCAACAGCCGCTGTTCTGGCCAGAAACAAAATAAACAGCCTGTGCAAGTCTTGAACCCAGGACCCCGTACACTATAGTCACAGTAGTTAACCACTAAGCCATCACAGCAATACATAAGATTGAGGTATCACCAAACAAATCCTCACTGTGGGAAAATCAAACTGAATATGTGAAAGGAATATATATACAGTCTTATGTTGTATAACCTACTACATAACACAAATATGTGAACTGGAGTACTGCAATAAGCCCAGATGTGAGGTGTAATTGTAATAAAGTGTTGAAGTCCCCTAATAAACACAGGGACCCCATACAGTGTATGTACACATGAATCATGGATACCAGACACATATATAACATGTAATGAATAATAAATCAATGCCAAAAAGCAAATATAATGCAAATTAAATATTAAACAATGCTAAGCATTGCACAGCCCAGTTTAGTAGGTGTAAGCAATCTGTAGGTCAGCTAACTCAGTTTGCCCATTGGTATACCCCTTTAAGCAATGCCAACCTTAGGTAAGCAGGTTTGCCCATAGCTTAGCCTTTTCAAAACTGTCCAATCACGGCAAAGTGTGGGAAATCAGCCCTATTTAAACCTAACAGGTGGGAATACATCTCATAACTGGTTGTGGCTTCCCCTTGCAGGCACCATATCTGGAATGGGAGAGGGTGTGTGCTTTTGGGCACAGTGCTGGGGCTTCCAGGACTCCAGAGTCATGGCAGGACTCCTTGTCAAAGACCATGATCAGAGACTGCTGCAGGGCCAGTACCAGGGTTCCCAATATAAAGCAGAAGCCTGGGACCATCTCGCCTGTAATCTCACCAGTGCCACTGGCATACCACAAACTGGTGAGCAGGTCAGGCATCATATGCTGACCTGAAGTGGTGAAAGGGGGATCTCTTGGATCAGTGGATCCAAGAAGCTAGGATGACAGGGGAGGTCCCAGTTGTGTGTAAGTATCACTCCACTACCTGTTTAATAATCACCAGCTCATGTATATTATGGATAGGTATGGCTAAATATCCCTCTTATGTCCTTCACAGTGGCAAGTGAGTGGGCTGTGAACCAGAAGGCCAATGGATGTCGCTTGGAGAGGTTGCGACACGAGCAGGTTAGTAATACTCTTGTATGTACTGTCATAGGAAATAAATCCAAAAGTATTACAAGTTAATTGCCTGTATAAAACCTGTATTGTTTAAGGCAAGTACTGCATACACCAGAGAATATGGCAGGAAGAGTCTCATATAGGTTGTATGTAAATAAAAGCATAATAGCCTGACAATAAAGGTCTAATTGCTGGAGTGCATGTGTTTACTCTGGTATCATATAGTAATGTAGATTTGCAATCACTTAATAGTACTGTTGTATTAAGCACTATTACCCACACTGTGCAACATAAATACAATGTGTAGGAATGTCTGTATATGACTGGTGTAATCCCCAGAGGTCATTTAGTAAAACTGAGAGAGACATAGACAGAAAACAGTGAAAAGACAGACAACAAAATCCAAATTGCACACGCAATTGAGATGTGAACTGTTGTAATTTTTGCACACACAGCCATGGTTTGAATCCTGGGAGTGGTAGTAGTCTGCATACAGAATCATACCCCACAACTGTACAGATATGTCCAGAATGTCCAGTAAATTGACCCATATCTGATGCCTGTCACTCTGTCCCCCTGGGAAATCAGTTGGATGATCCCAGACGTATAGACAAATACAACTGATTGTCACACATCTACAAGAACAAACCTGTCACTCTAGCAACTTCCCAAATTGTTATGAGAGTGATACGCCAAGTATGTCCCATCTACACTCCCATGTTGTCAAGCTGTGACCAGAGTGTGTACAGTAACAGGGTGAGATGTAAGTGCATAATACTAATGTGAAATCTGGTACTTTGTGTGGCAACATTCAGGTACTGCTACCAAACATTGCTTCCACAGGTCCATCAGATATGAACATTGTGCCCAGAAATAAAAGATTGATACCCTGTAGTGGTACTGTTTACTTTGGTATTGTATGGCATTATTATTGTTGCAGTTGCTCTGAATAATAAAGTATTACTCATCACTGTCGCCCACACTGTGCTACATAATATAACTGTCTATGAAATCCTGTATAAGAATGTTGTAATACAAGGTCAGAATGTAAAATCACAGGAGAATTATACACAGAAATCAGATAAGAGTCATACAGCAATATCTATATAGCACACACAACTGTGATGGACAGTGTTTTAATGTTAGCAGACACAGCCATGGTCTGAATGCTGGGAGTGGAAGTAGGCTGCATGCTGAATCATACCCGACAACTGTACAGATATATCCAGAATGTCCAGTATATTGGCCTATATCTGCTGCCTGTCACCCTGTCCCCCTGGGAAATCAGTGGGATGATCCCAGATGTTTAGGCAGCAAACATGAAATACAACTGATTGTCACACATCTATAAGAACAAACCTGTTACACTAGCAACTCCCCAAACTGTTATGAGAGTAATAAGCCAAGTATGTCCCATCTACACCCCCATGTTGTCAATTTGTGACCAGAGTGTGTACAGTAACAGGGTGAGATGTATGTGCATAATACTAATGTGGATTCTGGTAATTTGCATGGCAACATTCAAGTAGTGCTAACAAACATTGCCCCCACAGGTCCATCAGATATGAACACTGTGCCTAGAAATAAAAGATTGATATCCTGTAGTGGTACTGTTTACTCTGGTATTGTATGGCATTGTGAGTGTTGCAGTTGCTCTAAATAATAAGGTATCACTCATCACTGTCACCCACTCTGTGCTACATAATATAACTGTCTAGGAAATCCTGTATAAGAGTGTTGTAAGTCACTAAAGGTTGAAGAGGACAATAGTTTTCATATGTCCCGGTTCATCTGCATGTGGTCAAGACATGGCCAAAGTCTGTGCAAAAAGAGATGGACAGGTATGTGCATAACATCAACCTGGAATCTGGGAGTATGTGTAGAAACAGTTAGTCAGTGTTAACAAACAATTCCTCCACAGGTATACCAGGTAAGAGGAGTATGCTGCAGGTAAAACCAATTCATGTATATAGTTGTTGACAGCCATATCACTGTCCAAACTAAGGCAATAGGGTAGTGTACTAATACTTGTAAGGTACAGATAACAGCACTGACTAGGAAAGTAATGCGAACTACAGGAATATACTAGTTGTTAATTGACATCTTTCTCCCCCTCACCATATCTGCAACAATAATCTAAATACCAAACTCAATTGGTACGTGATGACTTAACTGTAATGTTGGGACATATATCCTATTGTTTGATAATTATTTAAATCTGTTTCTATGCATGTGCTATGTTGAAATACTCCAACATTGGTGGCATGGTGCCATCAATGTACCTGCATGCTGTTGTAATTACCACTGTGGTCCCAGACATGCATGTGTTTTGTTTGCTATGCAACTGTTTCATATCTGGTGTCTGGGTTAATGGGAATATCTATGCATGCTGTTATACCTAATCCTGGAATGTGTTGACTATTACTAGCCCACATATGTTGATAAAACATAAACACCATGGCATGTATGGGAATGCGTGTCCTAGTGGACCCACCTGTCCCACCTCAGCTGGCCATGGCACCAGGCACCAGCACGTCTGGTGCCCAACCTGGGACCTCCTCATCCATTGGTCTTGCACCACCTTCAGGTTGAACTGCCTCAGGGGATAGGGTTCTCCCTCCCGGGAGCGGGTGCTGACAGGAACCTGTCACCCATTGCCAGGTCTGGGTCATGGTACATAGTGAGCTCAATCAGCAGTTTGGAAATCTGCAATATCAGCTCGAGGGCCACGTGTTGTGATTAGAGAGTTGGCCTGGCTCTGTGACTCAGCCCCCAGCACAGCCACCTTTGGGGCTGTGAAGGTGCAGTGGTAACTGCCCATGGGTGGGGCCCCTCAGTCCCACTGTTTCCACTAGGGGACTCATGGGTTTCTGACTTCCCAACACCCCTCCCTATCAAGGTGTTTACCCCCCACATGTGTCATATACCGCTCCTGTATGCGTCTTGTTTGTCTTGTCTGTTAACTTACACAACCAATCTCCCCAAATATACCTACTCTCCCTCCCCAACATCCCACTCTCACCTGAAAAAAAAAGGCAACCTGTTCCCAAAAAAAAAATCTCACTCCATACATAGCTGTCCATTTCACACACATGTCCACTGGACACATGTTATCTGGTTTAATTGGTAGCACAACATGTTATTGTTGTCCTCACCCCTCTCTTAGGGGTTTGAGTGTCCAAATCTACCTCCAAATTCAGTGTATATGCACAGCTGTTGCTGTAAAGGAAATTGGCAGCTATGGACCTTCCCTACACCCTTTCTGAACATGCCTAGCTATTTTTCCTACTGTCTTTCGCTGTTTGTGCCCCTTTTTCACCACTTTCCTATCAACCCTTTTTTCTTTTGTTTTAAAGAAATTAGCATGGGGGTAAGCGGGAGTAAGCAATTTTAAGCAGCAGTAAGTGGGTTTAAGCCTGTTTGCATGGGGGTAAGCAATGACTACACAGGTTAAGCAATTGAAAAGCTAAATCAGTATAAGAAACTGTAACCGGAAGTTAGCAGTTCTTACCTCCATGCAAAACCCACTCAAAGCCACGCAAACCCGCTTACAACTGCTTAAACGTGCCTTAATCACTCTGTATCCAATGGCCCTTGTTCTGCTCAGCAACAAAATAAACAGCCTCTGCAAGTCTTGAACCCAGGACCCTGCACACCATAGCCAAAATAATTTACCACTAAGCCATGTGAGATATACATAACCCTGATGTTTTCACAAACATATCATCCAGCACAGTCATTCAACAGTACAGGAAATGTATGTAAACATGTAGATGTGTGTGTGTGTGTGTGTGTGTGTGTGTGTGTGTGTGTGTGTGTGTGTGTGTGTGTGTATATATATTTATATCTAAATAGATATATACATATCTATATCTGTAGATTTATATATATATATATATATATATATATATATATATATATATATATATATATATATACACACACATATATAATATATATATATATATATATATATATATATATATATATATATACATACATATGCATACATCTATAGATATATATGTCTACATGTATATATATATATATATATATAAGCATAAATATATATCTGCATATGTATATACAGACATATATCTATAGATATAAAAGAGAACATAACAAAAACATATATGTCCACATGCACTATTAATGGGAGTGAGGGGGCCCAAGTAACATACGTCTTGTACGTATAGATATCCCCCCAGCCAAACAAGTCTGCCCTGCAATACAATACTAACTGTTGCAAATCCCATAACCAGGACCTGACACAATGTGGGCACAAGCTATTAACAGTACTCCATCCCACCTGTATGATGTCAGGCTGGTATCAGTAACATATCATGCAGTACAGTCTGGCTACCATAGGGAATGTACAATGTGGAAAAAATTAACATTTCTAAGATACATATACACAGACACATATATGCAGATACACACACACACACACACACACACATATATATATATATATATATATATATATATATATATATATATATATATATATATATATATATATATATAGGTATATATGTAACTACACACACACACACACACACACACACACACACACACACACACACACACAGATGTGTATAGGAAGATATATATGTAGAAGGTGCACACAGTATGGAACAGCCACTATGCCTACAGTTGCCAACTTTCCAACTAGACATTGTATGAGCCACCCATACAAATGACAACCGTTGCCTGCAACATATACCCACAGAGAGGTCAAATGATATAACACCACACACAGGTTTGCATACATGGGAAAGCTTTATTTGTGTACTATTACAGTTGTATATGCCATGTCATATAGCTGTTTAGACTCTGACATACATATAAACAGACTAATGCAACTTTGAAACAGATAAATTAATACAGTACTCTGAAAGGTTTACATATGTTGCTGTCCAGGCCAAAACCTTCAAGGTAGTACAACAGTAAAGACAGACTGGGCCACAGGATAACAATCAATCAACAGTAAGTAATGCAGATCTATAGTCCAGCAACTTCTATCTACACTCTGTGCACAATCCCTAGGGGGTAAAGACCTCAGCTGACACAATGGTATGTATCTGTTACATACATAACAAGGCATAACTGACACCATCACAATTACACTGACAAACAAAACAGTCTGTATGGCAGGAAGCAGTAGGCCTGCATTTACCCAAGATGAATTGTATGGCAATGTACATCCAAATACCATAAGGTAGTTTACCCCTGATACCCCCACATTTTGTAACAGCCTAGGTTAGTTATGGTGCATCCCCCCATAGATTGACATACAGGGCCATATACCACTGTTACATACACTGGCCTCTGGAGTGCATAAGGGCACTCATGAATTCTCTAGATGAAGCCCATACGTATATGGACCCAACCCCCACAATATGCGTGAGGGCCACAACAGCAGTGGAATGATGGCAGGAATGTCAGCATGACATACTCACAGCCCACTTCATAACAACCCCTGACAGCATGTCATATGGACAAAGCCATGTATGTAGGTGGAGGACAGAGGCTGGAACACAGGCCCATATGTGAGATAGTGTTATCATAGACTAAGCAAGTCGCTGGTGTTACAGTATAGTCTATAACATTCCCTTAGGAATATGACGCTAGAAGCACAAATGGATGTAGCCATGTACTGATAGCACTCAACACACACACTGCCAGTGATATATCTGACACAAGATTTGTGTGGTGGACAGACAAAATATAACAGGCACACCTCTGGCCATCAAGTGGATAGGCCCACAGTTGAGAGCTATGCAGACAGACTGCATTCCATGTTAAACTAGTAAGTACACACAAACCCTGTAACACTGGTGCTATACAATGCATACAGTAACACTACTCACACTCTGTCTGTAGTTATGGAACCTCATACAAATATGTAGCTGACCTGAGTGTGCAAGTTCTCTTGTAAGAGGTATTGCTACCTGCTGTCTGTAACACTGATGCTCACACACAAGAAGGATGTCCACCATACAGGAAAGGTAAAGGGACCATGCCCACATGATGTAGGAATTTATAGTAGTGGGTTGCCATGACAGTAGTAATTGGAAGTACTACACAGCATGCTGCATGCATGTAGCAAGTGGAGGACACTGACTGGTGCAGAGGCCATCACCTGATCAAGTGCATCACCTACAAAATCCATGCTGCAATCTATTCAAAGCAGCTCAATACATTTACTAGAGAGAGACTGAGATACTGAGAGAGAGAGAGAGAAAGTGAAAGGCAAAAAAAGAAAAACACACAAAAAAAAAACAAACAACCATCCAGCAAACTATCCAGAAGAGACATCATTCCCACAACAGGCATATGAAGTATACATGCATGTAATTGACTGTAGTACTTGGTCCATAATAATGGGATAGATGATGTGGAATGATTTATATGTGACATCATGTGTTGTTGTAATGATGTTCAGCTGAATAACTGCTAAGGACAATAGAGTCTGTCCCTGTGGGTAGTGGGCTATACCCATCAACTGTGCAGAGCAGCACTGACTAAGAGGGCTGGGGGGTGGCCTAATGGTTGAGGTGTTTGCCTTACAAACACAAGGTGCAGGATTTGAGTCTCACATGGGATAATTGTCTAGGCTTAAAATGGCTCGCAAGGGCAGTTAGCCTAGTACTAATCTATGAATCTATGAATCTCTGTAAGCCATCATAGTGTGTGCTGTGTAATGGGAAGCATGTATATTACTGTGGCCAATAGCTGGTGGTGGAAGTAATGCCATAATGATGGACATGTGGGTTCCACAGCCCACCACTTGCAGGATAATAATACTCAGGTGAACCTGTATTATAGCATGCTGGAATGCCATAGGTGTGTAATAGGGTTACCTGCAATCTGGCCCTACATATACCCCCTAATGTTAGGCTGTGTCCATATGTGGCACCTGTCTGTGTTTTAGCAAGGCAGAACAGTGCAGCTGGTTGAGGTGTTTGCCTTACAAACACAAGGTGCAGGGTTTGAGTCTCACATGGGATAATTGTCTAGGCTTAAAATGGCTCGCAAGGGCAGTTAGCCTAGTACTAATCTATGAATCTATGAATCTCTGTAAGCCATCATAGTGTGTGCTGTGTAATGGGAAGCATGTATATTACTGTGGCCAATAGCTGGTGGTGGAAGTAATGCCATAATGATGGACATGTGGGTTCCACAGCCCACCACTTGCAGGATGCTAATACTCAGGTTAACCTGTATTATAGCATGCTGGAATGCCATAGGTGTGTAATAGGGTTACCTGCAATCTGGCCCTACATATACCCCCTAATGTTAGGCTGTGTCCATATGTGGCACCTGTCTGTGTTTTAGCAAGGCAGAACAGTGCAGCTGTGTAGGAAGGTGTTGTGAGATTGTGGACCTGATGTCTGAATATACCCCATATATAGGTATGTATATGAGTATATATATATATATATATATATATATATATATACATGTATGTCCACAAATATACAGATACCCAGATGTAGACATATACAAACACACACACATATATGTATGTAAATACATGTCCCCTATATTACCACCACAATGCAGCATGCCATGTGTGAGGGAACAGCACACAAAACAATACACACAGATATATAGAGCTGTCAGTGTGTGCAACATGGACGGGTATGTCACATGTGAACCCCTTGTTGGGACCACATTGCCCTTGTCTGTGAAGTAGGGAATGGGAATATGGGGAAGTATGGCAGGTATAGTTGTGGACGTGGCCCAGGTTGGTAGATAGAGAGGACAGCCTACAGGGGTGGTATGTGACACATGTGGTGGGTAAACACCCTGGATGGTGTGTGTGGTCTGTGATGTGGAAGCCCCATGGGCCCCAATATGGACACAATGGGAACAAGCCTCCCACCCACTCACAACAGCAGTCCACATTCTGAAGGTGCCTGGCCTGGAGGCTGAGCAGGAGGAGCATGTGGACCCTGTGAATGTGTACTGGGTGCCTCAAGGTGATGTAACACATCCCACATGTGTCTGTGGAGCCCACTATGGAACAGACCCTGGACCTTACCTCAGGGGACTGGATCATGTCTGTGTGTGCCCCCAGGGGGTGGACAACATCCCCTGAGTTGATTCCACCTGAAGGTAGTGCTGGACCAGTACATGAAGAGGCCCCAGGGTGGGTCCCACATGTGATGTGGCCTGGTAACATGGGCAGATAAGTTTGGAGAGGTGGTTCTGCTGACAAATATTCCCTAAACATGCTATTGTGTCCCTGTTATAGAACATATGTGGGTAGTAATAGTCTACACATTCCCAGAACATGTCCAACAGCATGTATAGATATCCCTAATAACACAGAATGTTGGATGTGCAGCAATCATATAGCAAGCATACCACAGGCATTTATGGAACCATAGTGGCCCTGACAATGGCATGCAGGTGAATAGTCTGTAACAGGCCAGCAATGATAGTGTCCACACAGGGAACATGGCTACAAACACATAGCACAGTGTGTGGTACAATATAATATCTGTCCCACTGGTAGGTAAGCTGTAGCAATACCTATTGAGTTGTGTGTACAGTTTGTTGTCACTGATATGGTGGGGGGTGACAGAGATGTGTATTAAGAACTGTGGTAACCTTGTTGTATGAGTTACTCAGACCTGTTTCCATCTTTATGTCTTTCAGGCAAGATGTTACATGGATGGCTCCTGGCTTACTCAGTTGCTGAGAATGAAATACTGCTAAATCACCTAATCCAGCACTACCCTGTCCTGTTTGGTCGGGCCGCCCATGAGCAGCAGGAGTGGACTGCCCAGTGGAAAGACCTAGTCCACAGGGTCAGTGATGTCGGACTGCACAATTGCAGTTATGAGCAGGTTCTGCATTATTGTTCTGACCTGCTTCGCCATGCCTGTCGGCATGCTGCTGCAGTCAGGGGGTTCACCTTTCAACAGTGGCGGGCCATACCATCCACCACCCCCCGACATGTGTTGAGGAGCACCTTGCCAGCCTCATGGCACCTGCCCATCCGCACAGCCAACAACTGCTGGACACCATTGTAGAGGTGGGTGCTACCCACACACCGGCTGAGGACTGTGCAGGTAAGGCTACAGGGCACATCAGTAGACAACTGTTGCGTATGCATCTGCATCTGTACAGGTAGATCATGCATATCTGACATGTCATAGATAAAGTTTGTTGCTGCATAGTAGTGATAAACAGATGTGCACACGTGGTAGTATTGTGGACATGTACTGTTAGTGTATTGTAATTCTGCACCCACACTGTAGCAATGCCACAGGTGTGGCCACTGACTACGCATCTCTCACCCTCTTATGTAGGTCCCTTTGGTATACCACCAAGGCAGCAGCCTGTAGCTGGTGAGTATGGTTTATGTTGATGCTTGCCAATACACCGGGCATGTATTGGCTATGGTATATTCCATGCACATATCTAACACACCTACCCAGAATGCATGCTGTACATGTGCATGTATTGTTGCTGTTAAATGCACGGCATCACAGTGGTGACCATGATGGGGTATTGGAAGGGTATGTCAGACACCTGCAAGATAACTAACATCCTGTCATTGTGGAATGTGTCCACAGGGAGTAACATAATGGTGGGAGACATGACCTACAGTAGGGACATGTGTGAGACATCACCTGCATACAGTGCAACAACAGTGTATATACCAGTAGTACAATGGCAACTGTTACAGAGTTACACCATGGCATAACGTATTACTGTGGTCCACATTGTCAGCTGGGACTAGGCTGTAACATATGGTGTTCAGTGTATGGGACACTGTAAACTGACACACGTGTAGGCTTTACTGGTCAAGCATTTGCAAAAAGGCTGAATGTGGGGAGGGTGTGTCAGCATGACACACCAGTGCACTGCAACAGGGATCCTAAGGATGCTAAAAATGGCTGTATCTGCACACAGTCAAGTTCAGGAACTGTGGCAGATGTAACCCTACCCCCATAGTAATAATGATGGCAGTGTGTGAACACCAAGGGATGCGCACATGAGTAGACCTTGCAATCATGCAGATTTGGAGGACATGTGTAGGGCAGACTGAACATACACTGGCAAATGCAGATGGCCCATGCTAGTATACCCTTGCCAGGAGTAGTGCCTGCTGTAGTACACATAACAATAGGTGCAACAAACCATCATGATAAGGGTGTGCACACATATGCACACACAGAGTGTATGCATCGTGGTCAGCATCCGCACATCTAACACATTCTGTAGACACTGCGTTTGAATGTATAGAACATATGTCACATACGGAGCTCATGTACAGTTAATATATGTGGTGATGTGATCCCATGGCAGATCATGGAAGGGTGCGTCATATCAATAAGGGTGTGTACACTCCCCATAGCCATGGTATGCTCTGACAGTTGTCAGTGTAATAGTATTGGATTGGTCATACTTAGTCCGCTGATGTTGAGATCTGTAAACCAGACATCAGGCATTCACAAATGACATCTGTTCATATATCATCCCAGGTATGTGTTGCTGCAAAACATAGGGGCTATGAGCATTAAAGCTGACATAACTGACACAGTACTACACATTCAGCAATGGGTTGTACACCTATGAGGTTTGGTGCACAGTACATGGCAGGGTGCAGAACAGGTGCACAGCAATACTGTGTATATGGGTGCAGTGGTATCCAGGGGAAGGGGCATCAGCTACTAACACAGCACATGCATCACACACATGTATACTGTTGCTAGCATGGATTGACTATAGCTGCACTGTATGCTGTTGTGTACCAGATGTTATGCATGTTGATAGATGAGTAATAGGAGGACTGTGTGTACTATCATTGTGCAAGCTCACATGTATATGTGTGTGTGTGTGTGTGTGTGTGTGTGTGTGTGTGTGTGTGTGTCTCGGTGGGTGGTTATTTTGTCTGTAGGGTCCCTCTGGTGATGTGGAGGGAGGTTGATGCATGTAGGATGCGTGTGTGCATGGGTATGTGCTTGTGTGGTTGTCCATGTATGCACATGTGTGATTGCAGAGTTGTTCATACAGCATTACTTCCCTTTGGGATCATCCAGTACATAGACATGGACTGACATGACACACTAGGAATACTTGTCATGTATGTAATCACAGGACAGCTGATAGTATAATAAGGTCTGTAGGATGGAACATGCATTGGGAGGGAAGGTAGACACCAGTTATCCCTTAATATCGCATTCAGCAGAGAGGTGACTGACAACCCACGTATGCAGCACTACAGATGCATTGGGGAATTACTAGACAACACCAGGGAGTGTATCCATTTATCTGGCATGCACTGAGCAATACCTACACATGACATGCCAGTGCATGATATGATGGAGTAAACATAGTAGCCCCTCACATATAGGGGCCATCCTCATGATGTCCGGACATACACAGGGTGAACACTGAATGACAGCAGTGAGGCCATGTAAAAACCAGTCCACTCAGGTCAGGGAGGTAATGGAGTAACAGGTCTTGTGTTGTGATCACTTGTCTCAGCATTTAGAGGAATGATACGTTAATGAGTGGTATTAATGAGTGTATGTTACCAAGTGTGATGCAGGATGAAGAATGCATGGGAATAAACATGGGACTGTCTGTAAAGTCACGGACAGGTAGGTATTAAGGTGGTGTGTGTGTGTGTGTGTGTGTGTATGTGTATATGTGTACTGTTATGCAATGCTGTACATGTCTTAAAGTGCATTTCTTGTTTTCCCTCACAGGTGGCGAGGTGAGTCAGGGTCCCTCCTGCATGCAATTTGATGTTGGTGTCCATACAGACACCGAAGATGGTGATAGTACTGTTGAGGCACAGGTGGGGTTGTCAGGGGCTAAAACAGCACCATCATTTGACATCCCTCTTTTAGCCATTCCAACCCTGCACACAGTTTCAGTGCCTATACATACTACATCACCAGTGGCCATAGCAGAGGGACAGCTGGCATTTGGTGGCAGTCCACAGGAGAGTGTGGTAATCATGTCTACTGTGTCTGGTCACAGCAGGCATAGACGGATGTCCGGCAGGGCACCAAGTAGGCAGATGTCCCAGGGTGCTCGTGGTAGGACTGCTGGTCATCATACCCCTGGCAAACGTGCCACAACTGGTACCACCAGGCACATGTTTCAGACTGTCATGGTGGCATAGGCACTTATGGAACATTACACCAGACAGGGCCTGAGGCTGCAGAGGGCTGCTGTCACATCTGCAAGTGACAACTTCCATGAACTGTGTGGTGCCATCCATGCTTATACCAAGTTTATGGATAGACGGTCTGGTGAGATGATGGCCCTCATCGACTGTGGCTTGTTCATGCTTGAACATGTGGTGGGAGTGCGGCAAGGGCCGCGTGGACGTAGACCAGCAACACCAACAGCTGGCAGTCAACGTGGATGTGCTAGGACACCAAGAGGCTCCTGTAGTGGCAGTACTAGCCCTGGCACTGCAGTGGGGGGTGCTGTCCACACCACACCACAGCAGGCCACGAGCATGTGGTCCTGGCCAGTCTCAGGAGGGATCTGGTTCTAGCAGACATTTGTCATCATCAGGGGAGAGTAGCACATCGAGGCCTGTACCTGGATGTGCCCATGGAACCCCTGGCAGGCACAGTCCACGTGTCCATGGCTGGAGACAGTGAACTGCACACCCTGCCAGGTATGGTCTGCTGCTGTCCATAAAACCTGTGTAGGGCAGCCACATGGCAGAACTGTGTGCATGCATACCCACACACTATACAAACACACCTAGGGCAACTCCATACCTACACACACCACATCACCACACCCAGTTCACCTCATTACATCCCTCACCCACACACATGGTGTCAAATGTATGGCCCACCCTTGGCCTCTGGCAAACCAACAACACACCCTGTGCATATGATGATACCTGTGCCACATCCCTGTCATCCATAACATCAATGCAGGGACAGGCTAATATGGTTCTGATGCACATGGTGACTGTACTACAGTGTACCAAAGTACTGTAGTGTAACATGTTGTCAGGAGTAAAGTTTAATGCATACATCAGGTAGTGTAGCCATTTTAGCTGTTAGTAACAATGGGTGATTGTGGTCTCCATAATATTATCCATTTGTGTTGCAGTTGTACATGTGTCAGCAGGAGGATGGTCTGCAGTCATATTCCACAAGGGGTATGGCACTGTGGTGACACCATGGCTGTGACATATCTGGGGTACAGTTGAACACATGCCACAGGTTTATATAACAGTTATTGCATGTGCCACATGGACAGGTACCTCTCTGGAAAGGGTATAATCTGCAACCTGATGTCGACCCATCCACATACACGCACTCTCTTACTTGGCAATACTGGGACTAGACCCCTACCTAGGTATGTAGTGCTACTGACGTGTATGGCTTTTATTGCACACACCACACAACGTTTAGGGTGAGGTATGTCCCAGGTTACGTATTACATACATAAAATCCCCAGACATGTATAGTATGCTATTGGGGGATGTAATGGGTGTATATGGACAGTACGTAGTGTGACATACCTTCATATACACATTAACAGACACATAACAGGCAGACACACATCCAAGAGACCTGGGCCTATCACTGCTAACTAACTTGACCATGTGTCCAATGTGTTATAGGTAGGCTGCACACAGCACATGCATAACTGGGCTGGATTGTTGTTTCAGTTACCTCTATGGTTGATGGTGACAGTGGTAACCATAAAGTGGTACATGGGACATATACCCTGTGTACCTTGGTGTAATGACAGTGTACACAGCACCCACATCCCCCAGTGGATATTGTACTCCCTGAAACCTATGATGACACTCTGACATACCCACCATCACACATTGCCCATGACTGCGATACAACCCATTGTATATCCAAACAGTGGTACTACAGGGTTATGCATCTAATGCACATGCCACAGGCATAGTAGGGTGTTGCATTGTCATGCCTCACCTATGGGTAGCAACAACACTATCTGTACTACTTTGTGGCAATGGGTATTGTAATAGGAGCATGTGGCCTTGGAATGCTGTACCCTAAAGATATACGGACATGCACACATACACACACTTGCCAGAACTCAATGGGTATCCCATGCCTATTGACCCAGTTGTACAACACTATTGTGCTGGTACTGCAAGGTTCATGTAGCGGGTAGGGAGAGGAGGGTATCAGGGTACATGTAATGTCCCATACAGCAGCAGCCACTACTGACTAGGACAATGGGTGTTGCGGTGGTTGTGAAGGCCGTCATGGAATTCCCTGTACAGGTGTGCTAACACACAGACACTGCTATACTCAGTAAAGCACATGTACACATGTCAGTACTGGGGTGCATCACTGCATATGGTCATAGCTGTGTACCTAGGTATTGTCCATGGAGAGATGGGTTGTGTAGGGGATGTGTGTACAGTGGTATCCTGCCACCTGCCATGTGGCAGCAGGCAATCTATCGACAGACACCACTATGGTGACCTTCAGGGTGAGAGTGACATGCGTCAGCCAATCCTCTGGGTGCTTCCTGCTCATGGCCACTGAGGTGATCAAGTTTACATGTATGTAACATGTATTACAACACATGGTTAGTATCTGTGATGGAGACCTGTACCCAAGCATGTTCTGTTGACTGTGGTAGTGTAGTGGAGGTATCTGTGGCATATGGTGCATACACGGGGTCTCCTATATGTGCCAGTTCTTACACAGCCTGGCAGACATATCAGTGTCATTCAAGCATAGGTTGCCTGTACATATCCCAGCTGGATACCTGCCATCTGCACATCTGTACAGGGACTGACAGTCATCAGCTTGGCAAGTAGCTATGCAGTAGGATGAATGTGTTGACAGACATTTGACAATATGTATGCCATAACTACTTGTTGGTAGCCCTCACTAACATGTGCTGTAGAGACTGTAGTCTACAGTTACATTCCACATGTCGGATCATTATCCAGTAGGGGATATATACTGTGACACAGCTCACACACCAGGGATACAACAGGGAGGCCTCAGAGTCAAGCTATGCCTGCAGGTGTGCCTGTTGTCAGTACTACGTTTAGTACTCTACTCTTGCCTAGGAAAGCACTGTCAACAATAGTACCATCACGATACACTAGATGCCAGTGTGACAGCATGTACCCTGGGCTATTACCCCTGTATGTAACACATTCACACAGATAACAGTGCTGTACAGGCCTCATATACTTGTGTGTTGCAGACATGATACTCGCACCCCTTGCTACTGTAATGACAGCACATAGGTGCATGTATTGTACATGCCATTACATACACTTATTACAAATGTCATTACCCTGCTATGTTATTAGACTGGGTGGTGTGAACTGGTAACCAGGTCTAAGCTATGCTTATCAGGCATCAACATTGCTCCAATATAACAGGTAAGCTGATTTGCACACTGGTAAGTGAAGCCTACCATACATTAGCACAGCTTAGCTTCACGCAAACCTGCACAAACATGCTTAAAGCTGCTCAAAACTGCCTTAACCATTCTGTATCCGACAGCCCTTGTTCTTCCCTGCAACAAAATGAACATCTCTTGCAGGTCTTGAACCCAGGACCCTGTACACTGTAGTCACAACACGTAACCACTATGCCATGACCACTGTGAAGACAGCTGTTGTTTTTCCAATATATCTGTCAACACACATATTGATTAGTATTGAATAATTGCCTTTACTTCCACAATTGTTATTATTATGACTGTTGCATCACATATGTTGTTTAATTATAATGCACACATATGAAATACATATGGTGAGATACATCTGGGAAGGTATGCACAACTGTGATGTTTACATATGACAGAAATATGGATATATACATATACATATGTTGATGTATGTCTACATGTACATACACATGTATATTCATACATATGTCTGTATACACATCTGTACAGTGCATCATATATATGTCCATGTGTAGATCTCTTTGTCTATATTTATCTATCTATATATATATATATATATATATATATATATATGTGTGTGTGTGTGTGTGTGTGTGTGTGTGTGTGTATAGAGATATATCTATATATAGCCATATATGTATGCACATCCTAGGTGTACAGATATGCCTATTTATGTATATATATGTATATATATATATATATATATATATATATATATATATATATATGTAGACATCTATAACTATATGTGCATACATATCTGTTTTGATATACATATTACTGTCATTATATATGTAGATATCCATAAGTATATGTCCATATGTATCTATATCTGTAAATGAAAATGAAAACAAAAGTGCAGAAAGGTAGCAGTCTGGCGATACAAATCCACAAAATGTGAAGAGGTTTGAACGCAAAATTAGTTTAATAAAGTAGCGTTTTCGCTGCTTGAAAAATCCGCAGCTTCTTCAGAAAAACTTAAAAACAAGCAGTGAAACTTTTTTTTAAAAAGGTTTAGAGGAAGTGTTAAAATTACATCACTTCCTGTTGAGAACCTCATGACAACACGCTCATACTAAAAAATACTAAAAGCGCTCCAAAACATTAAACGGGCGCAAAGTTAGTTTAATAAAATACCATTTTCGCTGCTTAGAAAAATCTGCAGCTTCTTCACAAAAAACTCCGTTAAAACAAAAAACCAAAACTTTTTTTAAAAGTTTTAGAGGAAGTGAGAAGTACATCACTTCCTGTTGAAATCTAATGGCAACACGCTCATACAAAAACATTACTAGATGAGCTCCAAGGATTAAAATGTGTAAGAAATGGCTAAATATTATAAAACAATACTAAATAAAATGGCAAGTTTAAAGCAAAAGATAGAGAGAAGTAAAAAGTAAAAAAGATGTAAAAAGGTGTAAAGAAATGAAAAAATTAAAGAAAAAAAGAATGAAAGAAAAAAAGGGGATGGAAATACAGGAGGGGGAGGGAGGAGCTAGAGAGGGAGGAAGAGGGGAAGGGGAAGGGGGAGGGGTGGGGGTTGGTGAAGGGGTGTGTAGGGGGTGAAGGGGGAAGGGGGAGAAAAGGAAGGAAAGAGGAGGGGGAGGAATGGGGAAAAGGGGTGGGGAGGAATGGGGAGGATTTGGGGAGGGAGAGAGGGGAAGGAGAGCAGGAGAAAGGGGGAACGGTGGAATCAGTAAATTTATCTAGTGTAACTCCTCATTTTTAGAACTGCTGAGATATTGCAGTTCTCATTCAACCCTGGGTTATTAAATGCATTGAGTGTTATTTGCCATTGAAGTTCTTTTAATTCTGATAGACATGAGGTAGGGCCTCCCCTAATATTATTGGGTAAATGGTCAATGCCCATAAAGGAAAATTTATGGCCAGGGTTGCTTTCTGTATGTTTGGCCAATGCGTTATCCAGTTTATGATTCTTCATAGCATAAATGTGCTGGTAGATACGCTGCTTCAATTTCCTGTCAGTCTTGCCAATGTAGAATGCAGAACAGCATTCACATTGGGCTAGATACACGACAGACCGGGTGTCGCAGTTAATTCTATGTTTGATAAAATATTTCCTCCTGTTGACTTGAAACGAGCTTCCAGCTTTGATCACATTACAATAATTGCAAGCCCCACAAGTAACGCATCCCTTGTTCCTAGTGAAATCCATGTTCAAGGGGTTGCTTTGTAACAGCTCCTTGAGGTTTTTACCTCTTCTCCTCTTCTAAAAACAAACTTTGGAACTGCACCCAATTTTTCAGATAGATATAGATCGCTGCTTATAAAATACCAATTTTTCCAAATAATGTCAGTAACTTTCTTGGAGTCATTATTGAAAGTAGTTATGAAACTGGTAGTAAAGTTACTTTTGTCTTGGAAGGTGACAGTAGTAGAAGCAGAACAATCTACATCAGTAGGAGAGGTAGAAGAAATTACACTCGAAATTCCAGATGCAATGTTGGCCAAGTTAGTCTTGGACTCGTCTAGTAGGGGTTTAAAATAACCTGTTGCTCTCTTACTTTCAATCTCAAGAATAATATCATCCAGAAGTGACTCAGGATATCCTCTGCTGGAAAATTGGTTCTTGAGAAATTGAACCTCTTTTTGAAATGATTCGGATGTGTTGCACATCCGTGCAGCCCGTACTAGCTGGCCTTTTACTATTCCACGTTTTTGCTTATAAGGGTGCAGGCTGGTGAAGTGGAGCATTGAATTACAGTAGGTCGCTTTCCGAAAAACTGAGGACAAGTATCTTTTTCCTATTCGATCTTTTTTAATTTCCACATCAAGGTAGTCAATAACTTCGGTAGAAAAATGATAAGTAAATTTCAAGAATGGAGTTGTTTGGTTCATGCACTCAACAAGGGTGGTAGCCTCGTGGGAATCACCATTAAAGAGGATGAAGATGTCATCTAAATAGCGTGTATATAATCGTATCTGTTTCTTGAATGTAGAGTCAGAAAAGAGAAATTTACTTTCCCAATAAAACATAAACAAATTAGCCACGCTAGCCCCACAAGGAGATCCCATTGCCACCCCTTGTTTTTGAAGGTAGATCTGGTTGTTAAACATGAAGAAATTGGAACTTAAAACAAGGTCCAATAACTCTGTGACAATTCTAATTTCGTTAGAAGTAGCCCTCAGTTCGAGAAATTTCAGCTCTAACCATTCTACAGCTTCTTGGTGTGGAATTGAAGTATATAGATCCACAACGTTGATGGTTAAAAAGTTGTTGGAATCGTCAAAAATCATACTGTTGATGTTACTTAAAAAAGACCAAGAATCTTTACAGATAGTAGGAATTTCTTTGATGTATTTTGACAGTATTTCATCAATTAACTTGGCTGATGGATATGTCATAGACAGCCTACCGTCCACCAAGGCCCTCATGGGAGGATTTGCAAGGATTTTGTGTATTTTCGGAATTCCGAACATGACTGGCACTTTGGGGAAGGTGATGTCTAAGTAACTGTAAAGGTCCAAATCAATGATTGCTGAGAGGAAGAGATCTCTCAAATAACCTCTCATCCTTTTATATGCCAAGTTCATTTCATTGAGAGAGGAAACGGAGTATGTAGGTGAGTCTAAAACAATGAGCATCTTCTCTATATACATATTGTTTTCAAAAACTACTAGGCCTCCTCCCTTATCAGGCTTAATTAAGCGGATAGATAAGGTTTTCAAATCGGAGAGGGCCATTCTCTGGTCCTTGGAAACATTTGATCTGTGGGAATGACTGAGGGATCCACCTAGGCTCCTCAAGTGCCTCAAGTCAATTTCACAGATAGATTCAAAGGTGCGTAGCCCTGCATGTAACGGTGGATTGAAGATGCTCGAAAGTTTTAAAGTAGAAGAATTAACATGGTCGTTGTTATTAAAAAGCAGATTCAGGTTCAGTTTTCTCACAAAACATTTCAGGTCGATGATGGTTTGAGTTAAATTAAAAGGCGTACTTGGGACAAAGGTGTTCCCTCTAGCCAATAATTCAATAATCTCTGGTTGTAAGCCAATTTGGGAGAAGTTATAAATTTTAAAATCCCCCTTGAGATTAGTGAGAATTAGTGGGCCAGTTTCATGTTCAGTAGGTAGGTCTTCTGTTCCTATCAAGTCAGAGTTTGATGTGTCACTCAGTTGTTGCGTGACCTGTTCCTGGTCTGGTAGGTCCGAGCTGGAAGAGGTCCTAAAAAACGGTTGTCACCATTATCCAAATTAGTGTTATTATTCCTTTGAAAATCTGCTCTGTCATTACCATTGTTTTTGTTTCTATTTCTGTTGTTGTTTCCTTTAATTCTATTACTTCTGCGGGGTTCACTTTGATAAAGTGTCCCAGTTTCTGCATGATTACCCACGTTTCCATCTCCATTGCTGTCATTACTGTCCTCACTGTCGATCAGTGTTTCTGACCCGGAGTTAATTTCTCGGGCTGGTAGTTGTTGTAGTTTGGGATAGGCTTTACGCTGCTGGTATGCTGTTCTGTCCCTAGTTAATTTCTTAATTTTACGCACCTTTGAATCTATCTGTGAAATTGACTTGAGGCACTTGAGGAGCCTAGGTGGATCCCTCAGTCATTCCCACAGATCAAATGTTTCCAAGGACCAGAGAATGGCCCTCTCCGATTTGAAAACCTTATCTATCCGCTTAATTAAGCCTGATAAGGGAGGAGGCCTAGTAGTTTTTGAAAACAATATGTATATAGAGAAGATGCTCATTGTTTTAGACTCGCCTGCATACTCCGTTTCCTCTCTCAATGAAATGAACTTGGCATATAAAAGGATGAGAGGTTATTTGAGAGATCTCTTCCTCTCAGCAATCATTGATTTGGACCTTTACAGTTACTTAGACATCACCTTCCCCAAAGTGCCAGTCATGTTCGGAATTCCGAAAATACACAAAAACCTTGCAAATCCTCCCATGAGGGCCTTGGTGGATGGTAGGCTGTCTATGACATATCCATCAGCCAAGTTAATTGATGAAATACTGTCAAAATACATCAAAGAAATTCCTACTATCTGCAAAGATTCTTGGTCTTTTTTAAGTAACATCAACAGTATGATTTTTGATGATTCCAACAACTTTTTAACCATCGACGTTGTGGATCTATATACTTCAATTCCACACCAAGAAGCTGTAGAATGGTTAGAGCTGAAATTACTCGAACTGAGGGCTACTTCTAACGAAATTAGAATTGTCACCGAGTTATTGGACCTTGTTTTAAGTTCCAATTTCTTCATGTTTAACAACCAGATCTACCTTCAAAAACAAGGGGTGGCAATGGGATCTCCTTGTGGGGCTAGCGTGGCTAATTTGTTTATGTTTTATTGGGAAAGTAAATTTCTCTTTTCTGACTCTACATTCAAGAAACAGATACGATTATATACACGCTATTTAGATGACATCTTCATCCTCTTTAATGGTGATTCCCACGAGGCTACCACCCTTGTTGAGCACATGAACCAAACAACTCCATTCTTGAAATTTACTTATCATTTTTCTACCGAAGTTATTGACTACCTTGATGTGGAAATTAAAAGATCGAATAGGAAAAGATACTTGTCCTCAGTTTTTCGGAAAGCGACCTACTGTAATTCAATGCTCCACTTCACCAGCCTGCACCCTTATAAGCAAAAACGTGGAATAGTAAAAGGCCAGCTAGTATGGCTGCACGGATGTGCAACACATCCGAATCATTTCAAAAAAGGTTCAATTTCTCAAGAACCAATTTTCCAGCAGAGGATATCCTGAGTCACTTCTGGATGATATTATTCTTGAGATTGAAAGTAAGAGAGCAACAGGTTATTTTAAACCCCTACTAGACGAGCCCAAGACTAACTTGGCCAACATTGCATCTGGAATTTCGAGTGTAATTTCTTCTACCTCTCCTACTGATGTAGATTGTTCTGCTTCTACTACTGTCACCTTCCAAGACAAAAGTAACTTTACTACCAGTTTCATAACTACTTTCAATAATGACTCCAAGAAAGTTACTGACATTATTTGGAAAAATTGGTATTTTATAAGCAGCGATCTATATCTATCTGAAAAATTGGGCGCAGTTCCAAAGTTTGTTTTCAGAAGAGGTAAAAACCTCAAGGAGCTGTTACAAAGCAACCCCTTGAACATGGATTTCACTAGGAACAAGGGATGCGTTACTTGTGGGGCTTGCAATTATTGTAATGTGATCAAAGCTGGAAGCTCGTTTCAAGTCAACAGGAGGAAATATTTTATCAAACATAGAATTAACTGCGACACCCGGTCTGTCGTGTATCTAGCCCAATGTGAATGCTGTTCTGCATTCTACATTGGCAAGACTGACAGGAAATTGAAGCAGCGTATCTACCAGCACATTTATGCTATGAAGAATCATAAACTGGATAACGCATTGGCCAAACATACAGAAAGCAACCCTGGCCATAAATTTTCCTTTATGGGCATTGACCATTTACCCAATAATATTAGGGGAGGCCCTACCCCATGTCTATTAGAATTAAAAGAACTTCAATGGCAAATAACACTCAATGTATTTAATAACCAAGGGTTGAATGAGAACTGCAATATCTCAGCAGTTCTAAAAATGAGGAGTTACACTAGATAAATTTACTGATTCCTCCATTTCCCCTTTCTCCTGCTCTCCCTTCCCCCTCTCTCTCCTCCCCCAAATCCTCCCCATTCCCTCCCACCCCCTTTTTCCCCTTCCTCTTCCCTTCCTTTTCTTCCCCTTCCCCTTCCCCTTCACCCCTACACCCCCTTCACCAACCCCACCCCCCACCCCTTCCCCCCTCCCTTCCCCTTTTCCTTCCCCGTCTTCCTCCCCCCTCTAACCCCTCCCCTCCCCCCTCCTGTATTTCCATCCCCTTTTTTCTTTCATTCTTTTTTTCTTTCATTTTTTCATTTCTTTACACCTTTTTACATCTTTTTTACTTTTTACTTCTCTCTATCTTTTACTTTAAACTTGCCATTTTATTTAGTATTGTTTTATAATATTTAGCCATTTCTTACACATTTTAATCCTTGGAGCTCATCTAGTAATGTTTTTGTATGAGCGTGTTGCCATTAGGATTTCAACAGGAAGTGATGTACTTCTCACACTTCCTCTAAAACTTTTTAAAAAAGTTTTGGTTTTTGTTTTAACGGAGTTTTTTGTGAAGAAGCTGCAGATTTTTCTAAGCAGCGAAAATGGTATTTTATTAAACTAACTTTGCGCCCGTTTAATGTTTCGGAGCGCTTTTAGTATTTTTTAGTATGAGCGTGTTGTCATGAGGTTCTCAACAGGAAGTGATGTAATTTTAACACTTCCTCTAAACCTTTTAAAAAAAAAGTTTCACTGCTAGTTTTTAAGTTTTTCTGAAGAAGCTGCGGATTTTTCAAGCAGCGAAAACGCTACTTTATTAAACTAATTTTGGGTTCAAACCTCTTCACATTTTGTGGATTTGTATCGCCAGACTGCTACCTTTCTGCATTTTTGTTTTCATTTTGGTTTGTTTTTTGCTTCTCCTATATCTGTAAATGTGTAGACATATATTGCTGTGCATATGTATATATTTGAGTGTTTATATGTATGTATATATATATATATATATATATATATATATGTGTGTGTGTACATATATATCCATCTATGTATGTCTATATGTATATGTATATATATCTATATAGATATAGATATATGGATAATTATATGTACATATATGTTCACCATATGTCCAGAACATGGAGTGGAGTCCTACCTCAGCCCCAAAAGTTCCAACCTCTTAGTGCAGGGGGACGTCAGGTATGTATTGCAGGTATATATATATATATATATATATATATATATATATATATATATATATATATGTATATATATATATATATATATATATATATGTGTGTGTGTGTGTGTGTGTATGTATATATATATATATATATATATATATATATATATGGTTCCCTATCAGAAGCCTGAAACACTATAAGCCTGAAAATCAAAATCCTGAAACCAAAAGTCTGAAAATTCAAAATCCCGAAAACCCAAAATCCTGAAACTCAAAATCCTGAAAACACAAAATGGACATACTGACGTCATTGTGGCTTTGCTATTGTTAGCCCTGTGGGGTTAGGTCATGCATTGGGTTCAGGTGAGTGTGCGGTTGGTTTTATGTTAGGGTTAGGGGCGGTTTAAGTGAGTTAGGGTTAGGGCGCAGGTTAGGCATGTATGCAATAGTGACAAATATTGGGGTTAGGGGCGGTTTAAGTGAGTTAGGGTTAGGGCGCAGGTCAGGTGAGTGTGCGATATTGACGGACCTTAGGGTTAGGGTTAGGGTCAGGGTCAGTTGGTAGATATTAGTGTCTTTATAGTGACATATTAGCATTATTTGTGTTTTCAGGATTTTGGGTTTTCGGGATTTTGAATTTTCAGGCTTTTGGTTTCAGGATTTTGATTTTCAAGCTTGTAGTGTTTCAGACTTCTGATAGGGAACCATATATATATATATATATATATGTATATATATATATATATATATATATATATATATATATATATATATATATATATGTATATATATATATATATACATATATATGTATATATACTGTTGCTACTGTAATAGGGATTGTCTTAACAGACGTGTGTGGGAGGTCACATCTGCTTTTAACATGTGCACCATTGGCTACTGGCAGACATCCTAAGGACATCATAGTACAGTACCACTGCTAGCACAGTAATGATTCTGTGGACTACAGCAGAGATATGGTCAATAAATGTGGACAGTCTGACACACTCTGGTCAGTCCAGAGGTATACACAGAACCCCTTAGTGCAAGACATGTGGACCAAGCCTGACAATGTGGATGTTAACAGCCATGTAGATGGGTATATCACGTAAATACTGGAATACATATGCCCACATAGGTTATGCATTCACACACTCCTGTCTGTCCTGACACGTAATAACTGCTAGTGGAGAGGGCACATGGCCACATACTACCCATTAGTTAGTGACATACACCTGTACAGCATCCTACTGCTTTGACAGTAATACATGACAGTTATGGTGGCCCGGCAGCAGTATATCTGGCAAATATCTGGACATAACATCACACTGGGTGAGTACACTAAGCTGCTAGGCATGTAACAGAGCACTGTGCAAACTACAGGCAGACGGCCACAACACTGGCCTACATTTCTTATGGGGAATACACATGTACCTGCAAATATAGCAGGCTCTACAGGCATGTCACAGCACAGAGTAAGAGACACCTGTGTGAAAGTGGATACCCACAACCAATGTGAATGCAGCCACAGTCACATATGGTAAGCAAGCTTAATATTACAGTATATGGACTGTCTGATCAGCTCCATCCTCATATGTGCCACTCACACACTAACCCTACATATACTGGGCCACTACAGAGTGTGGTTCGATGCCTGTCTGTGGTATGGGACATGTGTGTGTTTGGTCCTACAAACATGTAAGCCAATAGGGTACCATACACTGCAGCAGCACATAACATCAGCTAGAACAGGACCAAGAACAATGACATCTACCAGTCTGTACACAGGCCAAGGTACATATTCGCAATACACACACTGTCGACAATCGCCATAAGTACACAGACCTCAGTACTGTATACACAACCGCAGAATGCTCAGGTTATGTTCTCAAATTTAACCCCTACTATACATAACATGTGTAGCAGTCTGATATCTCACTGGCTTGTTATCAGATATGATGTCATTAAATAATGGTGTACAGAACATATGCACCTCTTACTGCATGACATATGTACAAAGGTTGACAGAGTTGTGGCTGGAGGCACAAACACAGAGCCAATACTTGACATGTTGCTGTGATAACCTCATACATTTACTGTTGTAACAGGGTTTGGTGTGACATATGTTCTATGAGGGATATGAAGTCAGTAATTCTCATGGCTGTCACCATGTACTGACTGCAATCCTCACACAATGCTTCTGCAGTTCTCAGGTGTTCTGTGAGTAACACAAGAAACAAAAGGCACCACACACTGCCCAGTCTGCAGATGACCCTACAGACGAGGGTTTCTTCAAAAACATAGCACTGTCATGGCAGGTATTAAAACATGTAGACCAGCCATATCCACACACACCCTGTTAAACCAACATTACTCCAAATGCAGAATAGCAGTACTTACATTCTGTAGTCATGTCAGGCACATCCCCCTCCTGTGTGTTGGCCTGTTTCCACAGTGTATGTTGTTAGAGGTAAATCCCATATCTATCTGTGATGCTATTTGCCAAACACCAGATCTAGGTCCTGCTCACAGTGAATGAAAAGGCCCAACACCAACATGATGTTCCTAGATATTGGAGTATGTTTCCATGGAATTGGCTATGGGAATGTTACCACAGCTGTTTCACATGCAATCAGCTAGAGGAGGGCTGCAATTCATGCAGAGGCAATCAGCTGATCATGAGCATCATTTACAAAACACAAGCTGCTGCCTAAGCAAAGCAAGTGTAGTTCTCCACATCCACCTGAAAGGGAGTGAGAGAGACAGACAGAGACAAAGTAAGTCAGGGAGGTGGTGGAAGAGTAAAACCTAAGCATGTTTGTGTCACACACCTACCAGTACAGGGTTTCAAACCCCTAATTGACTATATATTGCTATCATATGTCTATGCAGTTATTGCATGCACCACATAACTTACATGTTGATAAGCTGACCAAATGTACATGTGATGGTGAATGACATCTGCAACAGTGATATGGTAGCGATACGGTAGGTGTAGTACACATGCCTATCTGTATGCACAGGTGTCAGTGTCAACACAGCCACACTCTCTCAGGGACTCACACACATTGACACACTTGGCAGGGTCAGGAATACACTTTCTAACTAGTTAGTTTGCTGCAATACAGTAATGTGCAGGTATGACATACACCACAGGGGTTATCTGGAGGTTTTATGAGCAAAGGGCATGTGAAGGTGTCTGACATCAGACAGCATGCTTCCTTATGCCAATGGGAGTTGTAGTGAGTGTGAATGTTTTGGAAAGCATCATACACCACACACACAGACACAATGTACCAGTACTGACATGCATGCATGCATTGCTTCATGGGTGTGTAGTGGTTGACTATGCCAGAAAGCTATACAAGGCTAGGTGAAGGGTATACCTTGGCATCAGGCCACATGACAATGGTCTGCAGTATTGCTCAGGGGTGTAGTGTCTGGATTGGCCCACACAGGTGGGTATTGTATTCACCATCCAGTCACCTGGGTAACTGCTGTGTGTGGCCATTGCTGTGCAATGCTTGCCATGTATGTGTTCTTTAGTCCATGACATGGACACTGTCTGGGATGTTCACATGTCCCACATGCATGTACAGTGACATGTGGAACTGTACCTGGGGTGTCTGGCCCATGTTGTGTACACAGATTGTTATTATCAGATGTGCCTGTCCTGGCCTCATGTGCTGGGAACTGGTAGTGGACAGCAGGTTGACCCTGCACCTACACTGATAGCATGATATAGGTATTCCCTGGTGTCAGTGGCATCTGTCCATACAGGGCATGCATTTAAGGCATGGTATAGGTTCATAGGTTATAGGTTCATAGGTTCATACTAGGCTATCTGCCCGAGGGCATTTACAAGCCTAGCCCATAGTTTTGTGGCTTACGCCACCCCTTTAGTATGGGGAACTATACCCATTATTTTGCTGTGCCTCTGTTGAGCAGTGACACTGAGGTAATCCCTGGGGTATATCTGCGATCTCCCATCCATTGGTCAAGATTTCTCTTGAACAAGGCCAGCGAGGTGCTCTGCCTCACATATACCGGGATTTTATTCCACAGCATAGGGAGTCTTTGGGTGATGAATCTATCCCTCCAGCACATCCTATTAATAGCCGTGTCGAGGTTTAAGTCTCCGCCCTTGTGGCTCTGACGGATCTAGATTTTTGAGGTGAAGCATATTCATCAAATCTGGGTTTGACATGGCCTTGTATGTTAGGCAAAGGTCACCTCTGAGCAAGCGGTGCGACTGAATAGAGCTGGAGTTCTTTCAGTCGGGCAGCATAGGACAGATGTTTGAGACCCTTTATCCTTTTGGTGAGGAACTTTTGTGGCCTCTCCAGCTGCTGCAAGTGTCGGGTCAGATACATTCGAATGGGGCATTGTACTCAATCATTGGTCTGATGAGTGATGAGTATAGGAGACTATGACCTCCCTTGATCTAGATGAGAATCCCTTCATGATAAGGTGGGCAATGTAGAAGGTCTTCCTAACTACTTTAGCTACATGGGTGTCGAATGACAGACTACTATCAACCTGGGTCCCCAGGTCCCTGATAACTTCTTCTGTACTCAGTGGATTGCCACCTATTTGGTAGCTAGGGTAACCTTGTTTTTCCCAAGGGTATGACTATGCATTTTTGGCATTTAACTTTAGGCCATGGCTCTGGCACCAGTTATCCGTTTCTGTGAGACCCTTCTGAAGGATATCTGTGTCAGATGTGTTTTCTACTATGGCCCAGTTTGCAGTCATCTGCAAACTTTGTCAGCCATAACCCTCCTGTGTTTGCTTGTACTTCGAAAAGTAGATGCCAAACAAGAGTGGGCCCAGGACTGAGCCCTGTGGTACACCACTTGTGACAGGCTTTGAGTCTGACATGGCGCCAGCAACTCTGACCCTGTGGGTTCTGTCACTCAGCCAGTTTGCAACCCATCTTGTGATGTATGGGTTAACATTTAAGCTGATGAGTTTTTCAATGATACCCAGTGGGGTATTGTATCAAAGGCCTTCGCCAGATCGAGGTAGGCTGTATGGACTGCCTTTCCTCATCAATGGCTTTGGTGACCGTTTCAAAAAGTCAACCAAGTTTAGAAGGCATGATCTGCCTTTGACAAAGCCAAACTGGGATGGATCCAAAGTCTGCAAATTCCCTATGTCTTTATTTATGAGGTCCATTATGATCCTCTCCATGGCTTTGCAGATAAGGCTTGTCAAGCTCATGGGCGGTAATTTCCAGGGTCGGTGGAGGCACCGCCTTTGTGAAGTGGGACCACAGTTGCAGTGCGCCACTCCTGGGTACGTATCCAGAGGTAAGACTATGATTAAACAGCTGTCCTAGCTGTGGGTTTAATTCCTCATTGAGTTCGTGGAGCACACAGCCGGGGACACCATCAGGTCCCATGGATGCTGTGATTTTTGCTTTGGAGAGCAGTTCTCACTTGGGCGTTGGAGATGTTTGGGGGCTGCAATCGCTTGGTATAGATATCTCTCCTTTTGGGGAGGGGAGAAGTTTGCACTGAACCTGTCAGCCAGTATGTTGGCAATGTCTGTAGGATCAGTAATCTTCACATCATTTTGAACTAGTTCTGAGCATATCTGGGAGTTTCCTCCCAGGTTTCTAACATAGCTAAAGAAGGCCTTATGATTGTCTTTTGAGTCTTTAGCTATTTTTCTCTCAAAATTTGCTTTGGATGATTTTATGAGAGCTCTTAGTTTTTACTTATAGTGATCAAGGGTGTCTTACCTTTTAAGGATTTTGCTCTATCTTGTAGTAGCTTCCTCCTTTTGTTGTAGAGTTTGTTTATGGCTGGGGTCCACCAGAGTGGACGCTTGCCTTTGGTACAAAGAGTCTTTGTTTTGCTTGGGATTGCCTTATACATGCAGTCCTGCAGGTGCTGGTAGAAGGCATTTGTAAGTGATTCAGCGGCTTGAGTACTGTTTTCCGTCGGCTCGGGGGCCTTAAAGGAGACCACACTAGTCTTTAGAAGTGTGAAGTCGGCTTCGAAGTTCTTTACTGTGGTCTTTTATTTCAGGTGGGGTGGGATGAGGACCTCCAGCGAGATTAGTTTGTGATCTGATCTCACCAGTGAGGGGTATACTTCCAGTGTTGAACATTGTGCTCCCATGTTCGTGATGATGAGATCAAGTATGTTTTCTCCTCTTGTGGGGATGGTGACTAGTTGTTCCATGGCATTTGAGTTTATGAATTCCAGGAACTTTTGGGCTAGGGTGTTTGGGCTTGAGTAGTGTTCCCAGTCTATATTAGGGTAATTGAAGTCACCTAGTATGATGGTGTTTGGTGATACATTTATCCTCTAGTGTTTTCAGGAAGGCCATGTGAGGTTCCTGAGTTTGTGAGGGTGGCCTGTAACATGCTACAATTTGCAGAGCAGTCTTGCCTATGGTTAATTGCACCTGGATGGTCTCCGATGCATCGTGCGTTGCCACCAGTCTTGAGGTGTGGGTGTCTTTGATGAATATGGATACCCCTCCTTTCTTGATATTGTCCGGATTTTGGGGCAACGCATGATAAGAGGTAAAACCTGATAGTGCTGGGGTGCTCTCAGGAGCCTTGAACCAGGTTTCTGTCACTGCACAGACATCGATGTTCTCCATACTGAGAAGGGCCTCAGTGCGTGCATTTTGAGATTTAGACTTCTGGCATTGAGCAGCATTACCCTTAGTTTTTTTCCTTTTTGTGTTCTAGGGTGGTAGGTTTAGAATTTGAGCCTTGCCTAAAAAGGCACTATGGGGTGGCAAGAGCCTTTGCCAATATCCGAATCCCAGGGTGACAGGTGCAAGCCGTCCCTTGCGCAGCGTGGCTTGTCCAGCATGTCATCCCAGGCAGACAGACATTGGATCCCCTTTGAATGACACCAGAGTTTAAGCCAATTGTTAAAGCTGATCATCTTATCTCTGTATTGTGGCATCATTCTTGGTGAAGGTAGGATACTGCTCAAGGTCAGGGTCATACCTGCCTGGGCTACATAATCAGAGAGCTCCTCAATGTCTCTTTTCATGTAGTCCAAGGAGGTACGTCTCAGGTCGCTTACACCAGCGTGGACAATGGCTGAGTCATATTTGTACCTGCTGTTGCGAGATCTGAGTGCTTGCGTTATGTGGCGGATTCTAGCCCGACAGGCAGCTTACTGTGACCTTCTCCTTACTCAGTCTGGTGAGCGGGACATCAGTGTGTCTGACTATGGAGTCACCAATGACTAGTGTGTCTGGCATTGTGTTTGGCCTTAAGGGCTGTGACTGTTTGACACTCTGACTGTGAGGTCTATGTGTTGCAGGTGTTGTGTTCTGAGGTGGTGGTTGTTTGGGTGTCTGCTTTGGTGGCCTCTGCTGTTTTGGTAGATTTTTGATCAGAGCCGCCGAGTATGTCTTTGTGTGTTTATGTGTATGATTTGAGGTTGTGATGTCCTTTATGGGTCACATTTGATGGCACCATAGGTGTTGCAGGCATCCAGTGGGGAACATAGTGAAGGCAAACTGTCTGCATGTACGTGCCTATTGTACTGATGGACAGGGTTCCATGCCTTCTGTAGTCTGCTGCAATCACACCATGGTTAGTATCTGTGGGCAATATGCAGGGTACTACCAACATAGCGGTTTTTGCCTAGGCAGGTGTGTTTGTGTCTGAGACATGGGTTGAGAGTGTTCTCTGTGTAATACAAGGGTTGCTAACTTTGTTCACCAGGCCTTGATGTCACATGTAGGGGTATGGATTGCCACCCCAGCCTCTCGGCTATTTCACATCTGTTATCCTTGTAAGGTGGACATTGTGACATATAATAGGGCCACCATATAAGAAATTTGTAAAACTCGCTCCACAATGAGTCCAGTTGTTACACACTCACAGCCACCTCCACACAGGATATGAGTAACAAACACAGACACACACACTTGCCATGTCTGGGATTACAACTCCTACCTAACTAGTTTATTACACTACAGCATTACCCAGTTATAGGACGTGCCACAGAGATTACTGGAGTACTCCTTCCCCAAACATGTATTTCACTGGGTATGACATCAGCAGGCTTGCCAAAGAAGGTCGATGGAGGCTGTAGTGACTGTGGCTGGCCTCAAAAGCAATGCACCCTACACAGACAAAGAAACACACATACAAACATCCAAACTTGCCATGTGTGGGAATAGAACCCCTACCAAAGTACTATATCACACTACAGCATTACACTGTTATAGGAAGCACCATGGAGATTACTGGGCTACTCCTTTCCCAAAGGTGTATTTCACAGTGAATGACATCAGCAGGCTTGCCAAAGTAGGGCATTTGAATTGTAGTGAGTGTGACTAGCCTAAAAAGCACTGCTCCTTACACAGACAAGGAAACACACACAGAAACATCCACACTTGCCACGTGTGGGAATAGAATCCCTCCCAAAGTATTATATCACACTACAGCATTACGCTGTTATAGGATGCACCATGGAGATTACTGGGCTACTCCTTTCCCAAAGGTGTATTTTACAGTGAATGACATCAGCAGCCTTGCCAAAGTAGGGCATTTGAATTGTAGTGAGTGTGACTAGCCTAAAAAGCATTGCTCCCTACACAGACAGAGATACACACACAAACACACAGTTGTTATGTCTGGGATTAGAACTCCTATCTAACTAGTTTATCACACTACAGCATTACGCAGTTGTAGGATGCACCATGGAGATTACTGGGCTACACATTTCCCAAAGGTTTATTTCACAGTGAATGGCATCAGCAGCCTTGCCAAAGTAGGGCATTTGAATTAGTGTGACTAGCCTAAAAAGCATTGCTCCCTACACAGACAGAGACACACACAGTTGCCATGTTTGGGATTAGAACTCCTACCTAACTAGTTTATCACACTACAGCATTACCCAGTTATAGGATATGCCACAGAGATTACTGGGTTACTCCTTTCCCAAAGGTGTATTTCAAAGTGAATGACTTCAGCAGCCTTGCCAAAGTAGAGCATTTGAATTGTAGTGAGTGTGACTAGCCTAAAAAGCATTGCTCTCTACACACACACACACACACACACACACACACACACACACACACACACACACACACACACACACACACAGTTGCCATGTCTGGGATTAGAACTCCTACCTAACTAATGTATCACACTACAACATTATGCAGTTATAGGATGCGCCATGGAGATTACTGGGCTACTCCTTTTCCAAAGGTGTATTTCAAAGTGAATGACATCAGCAGCCTTGCCATAGTAGGGCATTTGAATTGTAGTGAGTATGACTAGCCTAAAAAGCATTGCTCCCTACACAGAGACACACCCAAACGCACACACACACAGTTGCCATGTCTGGAATTAGAACTCCTACCTAACTAGTTTATCACAATACAGCATTACGCAGTTATCAGACGTACCACAGAGATTACTGGGCTACTCCTTTCCCAAAGGTGCATTTCAAAGTGAATGACATCATCAGGCTTGTCATAGTAGGGCTTGGGGATGGCAGTGTGTGTGCATGGGCCATAACCCATTCATCTAGAGGTAGACACACCACATTCAGGCACATGTAGGTTTATATTCTGCAGGTACATGTATACAACTGCTAGATGACTCCTGCCTTGTACAGTCATGTTGCACAGCTAGCACTTGCACCACAGAGTCTGTAATGCTGAGGGATACCAGTGGCTAATTTTTACAGTGACATTTACACATTATGTGGTTGTAGCCATTTGGCTGTGTGCTGGGTGAGACAGGCCTCATGATGGAAGGCTCTTTGTCACTGTCAGTCTCTTCCACACATCTATGTATGTCTACTTTTGGCATATTATAGTATGTTGTCCTTGGATATATGTTTGTATTCCTATCCAATGTGTGTGCCAAGCATGACTGGTGCATACTGAGGAGTGTATGCACTAACATCTGCAACTGTCAAATAAGTATGGTCCACTGTAGTTGGCAGACATGGGCTTCATTTGTTTAAGGTTGTGAGCATGCCCAGTATGACCTTTCAGTATGTTGTTGTCTGACATTGCATTCATTTCTCTAAGTGTGTGAGCATGCCCAGTATGCTCTTCTGTATTGAATGTGTGGATCCATTCCAGGTAGTTTGTATTCCAGTGCAGACCTTTGTATTCTACACCTTCAGGTAGCAAACTTTTTCTGCAGGATATCTGTAGATCAGTTGGCAATATGGGGTCAAACTGTGCAAGGGATAGTGTGTACTGTAGGTGATTGTGTTGGTGCTGCTTCTGCTACATGGTACTGGTGTTAGCAGAGATATTCAGACGTATGTACTGTTATACACTGTGATGTTTTATGTCCTCATGTACTGTCAGATGGACATTTCTGCTCGCAGTGATGTCCTGTGGAATATAGGGTGAATGCAGCTGTGTCCAGTATTGTGGTCAAATGCCTACATATTAATTGACAGCTGTGCCATTCTGGAGGGGGTGCTGCAGACACTTGCTGCTGGGTCTGTGTATCCAGTTCAGCACCTTGGTACAGTGCTAGCAGAGGATCCCATATGTGTACATCCATCGACGTGACAGTATGGCCTTATATTGCTGTGGCAATACCTCACAGTTGTACAGATTCACACAGATTACCCAGAGGCATGTGTCTTAAGTCAGGATATTACCCCTATTGTGGTGTACAGGCAGGTTTGTAGCCACCCATTTTTGTGTTTGCAGCCAGGGATAGTATGTGCACACAGCTGTGTGTAGGACCTTGCACATTCCATGCTGCCCATGCTCCCACCCCCTCTCTTATTCTATCCTCTTCCACACATTATGCATACTTTCTCTGATACTGTCCCTATAGTTATCACCTCATCATAGCTGTGTTTTGGTGTTGGTCCACAGTTCATGCAGTGGGACATGGTGGAAATGTTACTGTGGTTTGTCCACATGGTCTTGCATATGGCTTATGTGGAGTGTGTTATGTTATTATTTGGGTGTCCATGACATAACATACATTGGCAATACAGGTGAGACACAGGCCTTTCACAGAGGCCTGTAGGCCATTTGGTGGTGATGCAGGCCAGCTGTAGCAGGCCGTTGCATTCAGTCAGTCCTACAGTCCCAGACTGCCATACAGTATATTCCCCTGGGGTGACATGGTAGGTGTGCTAGGTGTTCATGTCAAACACTCTGTCAGTATTGATCAGGTGGTGTGGATGCTGGCAGGGTGCTACTTACAGCTAGGGACACACCTGCATGGGACACCTGCACTGCATGCTGCATTCTTATGCTATTGCCATACACAGGTGGGGATCATATTATACCCATTCCCAACAGCAGGGATATGACCAGAGAGGTACCTGTGGGTGGTGTTTGAGCGAGCTGGGTGCATGTGTGCTGTGGACACTACTTGCATCTGACTCACAGATATGCATAGAGCATTCCAGTTATGCTGGCTTGTGCAGGGACAACAGCCATTTCCCAATACATCAGTCCTATCACCTTTGTGATCTGCAAGTGTTTGGCCAGGTGACATCAGTATTTCCTACTACATGCCCAGATAATGTGATGCATACCTGTATGTACAATTCCAAGGGTGTGTCCATTTCATTGTTACACATTATATACTGTATGTCGGGGGTACTTTTCCCTGTGTACTGCTTGTATATCTAGCCCAACAGTCATGCCATGTTCATCTTTCAGATGGTGACACATATTACCACCATACATTTACAATGGCTTACTGCTAGTATGTGTTATACTGGGGGGAATTGTCTTTGGCACTGCAGTTGTGAGGACTTGGCCCTGTCATCGGCAGTAGTGGGCAGTGGCCACCAGGTCAAACCTCAACATGCATACATACTGACCACTCTCACACAATATGAAACACACACCAACCTGACACACGCATACCTGCATATTGTACAAATGCTACAATCTATCCTGCTACCTTGGCCACCTCAGGTCATCTGTGCTCCACTGGTATTATACCTACACATACATGTTACTACATGTCTACATCGGATTGGAGGGGGGCACACCTGACTGTTACTACATTTCTACATAGGATTTGGGGGGTACACCTGACTGTTACAACGTGTGTACATTGGATTGGGGGGCACACCAGACCGTTATTACATTTCTACATAGGATTGGGGGGGCACACCTGACTGTTACTACATTTCTAAGTAGGGTGGGGGGGCACAACTGACTGTTTCTACATTTCTACACAGGATTGGGGGAGGGGGGCACACCTGACTGTTACTACATTTCTACACAGGATTGGAGGAGGGGACACACGTGACTGTTTCTACATTTCTATACAGGATTGGGGGCACACCTGGCTGTTACTACAGTTTCTACACGGGATTTGGGGGGGCACACCTGACTGTTCCAATGTGTGTACATTGGATTGGGGGGCACACCAGACTGTAACTACATTTCTACATAGGAGTGGGGGGGGGCACACCTGACTGTTACTACATTTCTCAGTAGGGTTGGGGGGGGCAGACCTGACTGTTTCTACATTTCTACACAGAGTTGGGGGAGGGGGGCACACCTGACTGTTACTATATATCTACACAGAATTGGGGAGGGGGCACACCTGACTGTTACAAAGTGTGTACATCGGATTGAGGGGGCACAACAGACTGTTACTCCATGTCTAAATAGGATTGGGGCACACCTGTTACTACATTTGTAAGTAGGGTTGAGGGGGGCACACCTGACTGTTTCTACATTTCTACACAGGATTGAGGGAGGGGGGCACACCTGACTGTTTCTACATTTTTACACTGGATTGGGGGGCACACCTGACTGTTTCTACATTTCTACATAGGATTGGGGGGGGCACACCTGACTGTTACTACATGTCTACATAGGATTGGGGGGCACACCTGACACTTGTGCACATTTGCTATGACTGTACTGATATGTCAGGTACTCCATTTAATTCTGTATTCTAACCTATCATGCTGACTAGAGGCATATCAGTGTACTACATGTCTTAGATTTGATTGACCTACATATTAGCTTTAGACTTCCTACCCTTCAGAAATAACATCCCACTGCCTGACCTGATGTAGTCTGTCTGTGTAGGCCTGGGGGGGGGGGATTACCCATAGGCATCATTCAGAGGCCTTAGTACAGCCTTTGTTTGCGTTTGTCTAAACTTGTCCTGCTGGTTGAGACTGATGTTGGGTATGTGAACCTCCCTGACTGGCATTTGTGCATCATATAGTCACACATGTGGCCCAGCACATTTCCTGCAGTGAGTTTTGTCACCATGTGTAGTACTGGCTACTATGGTGACACCAGTATTTGTTACAGATCTCATGCTGCCACTATAGGTGTTTACTATCTGCTGGCATCCCATTCAGCCACCCAATTCCCTTGCATGCTCCCATCCATACCATAGATACAAGTAACAACACATACTACTCCATTTGGCAGTTGGTAAGGAGAGTGACTTACCTTGTGGGTGTGCCAGTATTGAGGATGGTGTTTGAGGGCTGTCTATGTTAGAATCACATAGTACACTCACTATACATGGTTGAGCACAGGTAGTGTCATGTTTGGCATCCCTTTTACTGTATGTGTGAGTCAGAGAGTGGTGTCATTCCCTGGGGTCCCTCCTGTGTCAGTGTATGTGCTATGCGTTGCCTCTTTGCCAAGGCCAGGGCATACTGGGCACGCCACCTTCTGCCTACTGGGGCAGGCTCAGTTTGTTCCTCCTCTGAGTCACTCCGTGCCTGTGTAGGCCTTGGCAATGGTGGGGGGCTGTGTGGCCCTTCCCCATGCTGTTCCTACTGCAGCTGTTTCAGCAGGATCATATTGTGTAGCATGGCACATATGATGACAATTTGAGTACATGTAGCTGGGGAGTACTGCAAGACTCCAACTGATGTATCCAGGCATTGGAGCCATGACTTGAGCATCCCAAACACATGCTCTATTACAACTCTGGTCTGTGTGTATGCCTCATTACGGAGGTCTTGTTCAGGTGTGTGTGCATTTCTGATGGGTATTATCAGCCACGGCTCCGGTGCGTAACCAGCATCCCCCACTAGGTGACCATAAGGGATGTCCCACCTGGAAAATCTCTGGTACAGCTGCATCAGATGCCAGATGTGGGAATCATGATAGCTTCCAGGGCAGCCAGCACACACATTCATTATAATGCCCTCGGCATCGCACACAACCTGGCAGTTGATGGAGGGGAAGCCCTTGCGATTCATGTAGACTCTACCCCACTCACCAGGTGGCACTTTGATGCATATGTGCGTGCAGTCTATAGCACCCACTACCTCAGGGTATTCTGCTATTTGGTGGAAGAAATGTATATTGCTGCCCAACACATCACGGGTGTTGGGGAAATATATGTGCTCACCGGCATGTGCTGACATGGCATAAAGGAACTGGTGGAGTACCCTAGATGCTGATGCCTGTGAGATCCCCATGATATCCCCAGTTGGCCTTTGGAAGGTACCTGTAGATAGTATTCTTAGGCCTACACATATCTTGGTATCCACTGGGATAGGTTCCCCTCTGTTAGTTCGGTGTGTGAGGTGTGGCCGGCACAGCTCAACAATTTGCTGTAGGTGGTCCCTGTCCACCCTATAGCGCTCCACTATCTCCAGCTCATGTAGCCCCTAGTAGGTTACCCTGGGACTGTACACTCTTCTCCTTCTCCTCACTGTGGGTTGGTTGATAGCATTTTCATCCTCACCACCCTAAACCTTGGATGCCATGTCAGCACATGCCAATGAGCACGTATATTTCCACAACAGCTTTGAGGTGTTGACCTGTAATATGCATCTCTTCCACCAAATAGCAGAATACCCTGAGGTAGCGGGTGGGTGCTATAGATTGCACACACATACACATCAAAGAACCACCCAGTGAGCGGGGTAGGGTCTACATCAACCGCAAGGGCTTTCCCTCCATCAACTGCCAGGTCATGTGCGATGCCCAGGGCATTATGATGAATGTGTGTGCTGGCTGCCCTGGAAGCTATCATGGCTCCCACATCTGGCATATGACGCAGCTGTACCAGAGATTTGTCAATGGGGACACTCCTTATGGCCATCTAGTGGGGGATGCTGGTTACACACTGGAGCTATGGCTGATGACACCCATCAGAATTGCACACACACGCGAACAAGAACTCCATAATGAGGCACACACACAGACCAGAATCATAATAGAGCATGTGTTTGGGATGCTCAAGTCACGGTTCCGGTGTCTGGACACATCTGGTAGAGCCTTGTAGTACTCACCAGCTACATGTACCCAAATTGTCATCGTATGTGCCATGCTACACATTTTGATCCTGTGGAAACAGCTGCAGCAGGAACAGCATGGGGTAGGGCCACACAGCCCCCCAGCACTGCCAAGGCCTGCACAGGCACAGAGTGACTCAGAGGAGGAACAACCTGAGCCTACCCCAGTAGGCAGAGGGAGGGGTGTTCATTATGCCCAGACCTTGGCAAAGAGGCAACGCATAGCACATACACTGACATGGTAGGAACCCAGGGAATGACACCTCTCTCTCTCACTCACACATACAGTAAAAGGGATGCCAAACATGACACTACCTGTGTTTAACCATGAATAGGGAGTGGACTATGTGCATCCAACATAGTCAGCCCTCCAGCACCATTCTCAATACTAGCACAGCCACAAGGTAAGTCATTCTCCCTATCAATTGCTGAATGGAGTACTATGTTTTGTTACTTGTATCTATGGTATGGATGTGAGCATGCAAGGGGAATTGGGTAGCTGAATGGGATGCCAGCAGGTAGTAGAAACCTATAGTGGCAGCATGAAATGTGCAACAAATACTGGTGTCACCATAGTAGCCAGTACTAGACAAGGTGACAAAACCCACTGCAGGAAATGTGGTGGGCCAAATGTGTGTCCATAGGAGACACACATGCCAGTCAGGGAGGCTCACATACCCAGCAACAGTCTCAGCCAGCAGGACAGGTGTATACAAACACAAAGAAAGGCTGTGCTAAGGCCTCTGATTGATGGCTATGGAGAACAGCCCCCCTCCAGACCTACACAGACTGGCTACAACTGGTCAGGCAGTGGGATGTTAGCTCTGAAGGGTAAGAAGTCTCAAACTGAAATGTAAGTCAATCAAACCTAAGAACTGCAGTACACTGATATGCTTCTAGTCTGCATGATAGGTCAGAATTCAGAATGAAACGGAGTACCTGAAATACCAGTACAGTCATAGCAAATGTTGACAGTTGTCAGGTGTGCCCTGCCCCCCACAATCCTATGTAGAAATGTGTTAACATGTATGTGTAGGTATAATAACAGTGGAGCACATTTTACCTGAGCTGGCCAAAGTAGCAGGATAGATTGTAGCATGTGTACAATATGCAGGGCTGCATGTGTTAGGTTGGTGTGTGTTGTATATTGTGTGAGAGTTGTCAGCATGTAGGCATGGTCAGGTTTGCCTTGGTGGCCATTGGCCAGTACTGCCAATGACAGGGCCAAGTTCTCACAACTGCAGTGCCAAACACAATGCATCCCAGCAAAACATATTCCGGCAGTAAGCCATAGTAATTGTTTGGATGTAATATCTGTCATGATCTGAAAGATGGACATGGGCTGAATGTGGGCCCAAACATACAAATAGTACACAGGTGGAAGTACCCCAGACAGACAGTGTATAATGTTACTGTCAAATGGACACATCTTTGGAATTGTACATACAGGTTAGCAGCACATTAGTTGGGTTTGTAGTATGGAATACCGATGTCATCTGGCCAGACACTGGCAGACCACAAAGGTCACAGGTATGAAGTACTGAGAAACTGCAGATGTCCCTGCACAAGCCAGCATAAGTGGAATGCCCCACATATATCTGTGAGTCAGATGCAAGTAGCATCTACAGCACGCATGCACCCAGCTCACCCCACCATCACCCACAGGTACATCACAGGTCTAATCCCTACTGTTGGGAATGAGTACAATATGACCCCAACTCTGTATGGAAATAGCCCCAGAATGCAGCATGCTGAAGAGGTGTCCCATGCAGGTGTGTCCCTAGCTGTAAGCAGCACCCTGCCAGCATCCACACCACTGGATCAATAATGACAGAAACTATTGACTTTAACACCTTGCACACCTAACCTGTCACCCCAGGGGAATATAGTGGCTTGCAGACTGGGACTTTAGGAGTGACACAATGCAACAACCTGCTACAGCTGGCCTACATCACTACCAAATGCCCTACAGTCCTCTGCCAAAGGCCTGTGTCTCACCTGTACTGCCAATGTATGTTATATCATGGACTCCCAAATAACAACATAACACAGTCCACAGAACCCAAATGCAAGGCTATGTCGACAAATCCCAGTAACATGTCCACCATGTCCTACTGCATGAACTGTGGACCAACACCAAATTACTGCTGGGATGAAGTGATAACAATAGGGAACTTATCAGATAATGTTTCCATAATGTTTGGAAGAGGATAGAATAATGGGGGGGGGGGGTAGGAGCATGGATGTCATAAAGTGTGTGAAGTCTGAAACTCAGCAGTGTGCACATATTATCTCTGCCTGCAAACACAGGAATGGGTGGCTACAAACCTGCTTTTAAACCACAATGTGAAGGGGTAGTTTCCAGAAATATGACCCCTGCCTCTGGGTAACCCGTGTGAATCTGTACAGCTGTGAGGTATGGCCACAGCAGGATATGGCCATACTGTCACGTCGATGGATGTACAAGCATGGGATCCTCAGCCACCACTGTACCAAGGTGCAGAACCATTTACACAGACCCATCAGCAAGTGTCTGCAGCTTCCCCTCCAGAATGGCATGATTGTGCAAGAATATGTAGGCTGCAGACCACAATACTGGACACAGCTGAATTCACCCTGTGTTCCCCAGGAAATTACTGCAAGCAAATATGTATACCTGACAATAGTTGATGACATAAAACATCACAATGTAAAACAGTACATATGTCTGAATATCTCTGCTAACAACAAAACCATGTAGCAGAAGCAGCACTGACACAATTACCTACAGTAACCCACTATCCTTTGCCCATTTTGACCCCATATTGTCAACCAATCTACAGATATCCTGCAGAAACAGGTTGCTAGCTGTAGGTGTAGAACACAAAAGCCTGCACTGGAGTACAACCTATCTGGAATGGATTCACACATTCAGTACAGAAGGTCAAACTGGCATGCTCCCACAAACAAACAAAAACAAAAAACAGAAACAAAGCCCATGTCTGACAACAAAATACTGAAATGTCATAGTGGGCATGCTCCCACACTTAAAGAAATGAAGCCCATGTCTGGCAACAACAGTAGACTATACATATCTGACAGTCACAGATGTTTGTGCACACACTCCACATTGCACACCAGTCATGCTTTGCACACACATTGGATAGGAATACACACATATATCCAAGGACAGCACACTATAATAGGCCAAAATTACACATACGTAGATGTGTGGAAGAGAGTGACAGACAGTGACAAAGAGCCTCCCATCATGAGGCCTGTCCCACCCAGCACACATCCAATTGGCTAAAACCACATGATGTGCAAATGTCAATCACTGTAGACATCTGCCTCTGGTATCCCTCAGCACTATAGTGTATGTGGTGCTTGTGATAACTGTGTAACATAACTGTACAAGTCAGTATTCATCTAGCAGTTGTATACACGTACCTGTGAAATATAAATCTGTGTGTGCCTGAGTGTTGTGTGTCTATTTCCAGATGAATGGTTTATGGCCCATGCACACACACTCTGCACTCCCCATTGCCCTACTATGTCAAGCCTGCTGATGTCTTTCACCTTGAAATACACCTTTGGTGAAAGAGTAGCCCTATAAGTTCTGTGGTGTGTGCTATAACTTTGTAATGCTATAGTGTGATGTACTAGGTAGGTAGGAGTTCTAATCCCAGACATGGCAACTGTGTGTGTAGGGGTCAATGCTTTTGTGGCCATTCACAGTCACTACACTCCCCATTGCCCTACTTTGGCAAGCCTGCTGATGTCATTCACCTTGAAATACACCTTTGGAGAAGGAGTAGCCCTGTAAGCTCTGTGGTGTGTGCTATAACTGCGTAATGCTATAGTATGATGTATTAGTTAGGTAGCGGTTCTATTCCCACACATGGCAACTGTAGAAATGTGTGTGTGTGTTTGTCTGTGTAGGGATCAAAGCTTTTGAGGCCATTCACACTCACTACAATATCCATTGCCCTACTTTGGCAGGGATGCTAATGTAATTCACTTTGAAATACACTTTTGGGGAAGGAGTAGTCCAGTAATCTCTGTGGTGTGTCATCTAACTGCTTAATGCTGTAGTGTGATGTACTAGTTAGGTAGGAGTTCTATTCCCAGACATGACAACTGTAAAACTCTGTATGTGTGTGTTTGTCTGTGTAGGAATCAATGCTTTTGAGGCCATTCACACTCACTACAATTTCCATTGCCCTACTTTGGCCCAGCTGTTGATGTCATTCACTTTGAAATACACCTTTGGGGAAGGAGTAGCCCAGTAAGCTTTGTGGCACATGCTATAACTGCATAATGCTGTAGTTTAATGTACTAGTCAGGTAGGAGCTCTAATCTCAGACATGGCAACTGTGAAACTGTGTGTGTGTGTGTGTGTGTGTGTGTGTGTGTGTGTGTGTCTGTCTAGGGTTCAATGGTTCAATGCTTCTGTGGCCATTCATAGTCACTAGGCACTCCTAAAAATGGAGAACATTGATATTAGTGCAGTAACATAGACCTGATCCAAGGCTCCATGGAGCACCCCTGGAATACCAGGTGCAGCTTTTACTACACCTGTCGGCCACCAAACCATGACCAAAACACTAAAGGTGGAGATGTGTCCATATTCACCAAGGATATTCACACCACCAGGCTACTTGCCCAAGAGAATGCGTATGAAATACTCCCGGTGCAACTAACACTAGGTAAGACTGCAATCCAAATTGTATAGCTTGCTACAGATCCCCCACCATGCCCCAAGATTCCCACTACACCTTTCTAAACATACCGGGAAATATTATGATACAACCAAACACCCTAGTACTGGGTGACTTACACTACTCTGCCATTAACTGGGAACACTAGTTGTGTACCAATACTTGTGCCCAACAATTCTTGGAAGTCATAATTCCCAATGTCCTGGATCAAGTAACCCATAGTCCCACCAGGGGCTCAAATATCCTAGACCTGGTCATTACCAACATGGGAAATAAAAAGCTCCACACCTATGGTCACCCCATTGGTGGTCAGGTCTGCCCATAAGCTAATCACCCTTAGCATCCACATCCCTCCCCCACACCCCAGTAAGGAAACCTCTGTAACACACATCTCTAAACCCAACATCATTCTACACATGTCAGACATGACTAACGTCATGACACCCATGCAGACGGGAACTGAAAGGACGACTGCTAAATCCTGCACTAAGGCACTGTATGAGCACATCCACTCATGCATGAATCATGCCATCCCAAATAGAACCAAGACACGCCCCACCAAGTAAAAGAAAGCCAATGTGATGGCCCCCTGCCATAAACAAACTGTACAACAAAAGGAAGAAATTGTTGCAGAAATGAGGGAATTTCCAGGATGCAAAATACTCCCTTACCAGCCTCAGTAAGAAGCTGAGATCCCTCATAAAATCCTCCAAAGCTAGTTACGAACATAATATAGCCAAAGATGCCAAAGACAGCTGCAAGCCATTCCACAGATATGTCAGGAATCTAAATGGCAATACTCACATCTGCTCTGAGCTGCAAACAGGATGGCATTAAATATACTAATCATAAGGATATTGCCAATATCCTGGCAGATCGATTCAGTGCCAACTGCACCCATCTCCCACCCCCTAAAGGGCCCATGTCAACACTGAAAGATTGCCAGATTCCAGTAATAACAGCCACACAAGTAAAAACCACACTCTCCATAGCTAAGAAAACAGCATCCATTGGACCAGACAACATCCCGGGCTGTGTACTACATGAACGTCAAAATGAACTGGCACCTCACCTATGTGCCATGTCTAATCATAGCCACACCTCAGGCTTTGTGCCCAATGCATGGTGCACAGTTACAGTTATCCCAGTCCACAATGGGGGCTTCACCTTGGATCCTGGGAACTACAGCCCCAGCAGTATGACGTGCCTGATCTGCAAGGCCGTGGAATGTATTATCATGAAACTTATAAACAAAGACATTGGCAACCTGAAAACACTGAACCCCACCCAGTTTGGGTTTGTGAAGGGCTGCTCATGTCTCCTGAACCTGACTGACATCTTTGAATCAGTCTACAGAGCTGTTGATGAGGGTAAGGTGTTCATACAGCCTATCCAGACCTCGCCAAGACCTTTGACACCATCCCCCAGTCTGGAATCATAGATAAACATACCAAGCTGGCCATTAATCCCTGCATCACCCAACGGGTTGCCAACTGCTGTACTGACAGACCCCACACTGTAAAAGTAGGTGACTCCAAATCCAACCCTAGACAAGTGACAGTTAGAGTACCTCAGGGTTCAGTCCTGGGACCTCTCTTGTTTGGCATCTACTGCTCTGAAGTACAAGCCAACACTAAGGGACACTGGCTAACAAAGGTCACAGATGACTGCAAACTGGGAGCCAATATTGAATCCCCACATGATGTGGGATATTCTACAGAAGGGCCTTACAAAAAGAGATGCTTGGTGCCTGAGCCATGGCCTCAAGTTCAGTGCCAAGAAATGTATAGTTATTCCCTTTGGGAAGGGACATGTACATGTGAAGTACCACATAGGTGGCAGTACACTAAACACCTAAAGTGTGATAAGACACTTAGGGACACAGGTGGACAGTTGTCTCACCTTTGATAATCACATCACCACAACAGTCAGGAAATCCACCTATGTGGCACACCTCATCATCAAGGGCTTTACATCCAGGAAAAAAGAAGCAATTGTCCCACTGCAGTCATCTCTCAGTATACCCAGTACAGACTACAATGCCCTGTTTGGTATGTACCTCACAAGACATCTGTAACAACTAGAAAGGCTGCAGACATACCTCACTAAAAGAATCACAGGCCTAAACCAGATGCCCTATGCTGACCATCTGAAAATCATCCAGCTATACTCTGTCACATATCTTGTACTCAGAGGATATCTCTGCTTAACATACAATGCCATGTCAAACCCAGAGCTGTTGGACATGCTACACTTAAAGACATCCAAATCCCTCACAGCCACATGGCCCAGTGATCCAAACCTTGTCATCACAATGAACAATGCATGAAACAAACTTTTAAAAGACCAAACCAGGAAGCACAAAAATAACGAGTCCCAGGAGACAAATCCAAAAACCACTCTGGAACAGTATATTAGCACTTTCATCCACTTTTAATTCTGTGAACTTCAGAAAAAACAAATGTTTTTTTCTGAAGAAGTTCACAGAATTAAAAGTGGATGAAAGCGGTAATATACTGTTCCAGAGTGGTTTTTGGATTTGTATCCTAGGACTGTTCCTTTTTTAATGAACAATACATGCTGGAGGGATGTGTTCTTGACCCAGAGACTCCCCAGACTCTGGAATAGACTGCCCATACATGTCAAGCAGAGTGCCTCTTTGGCCATCTTCAAAAGGAACCTTGAAGACTGGATGGGAGATAGGATATTGACCCCATGGATCATGTCAGTTGCCCTGCTAGATAGGGGTCCAGGAAAGTAAATATTGTGGGAAGACATAGCCAGGGAATTATCATGGCTAGGCATGTATGGACCCTAGGGCCAATAGCCTCTTACCATCCTATGAACCTATGACCTACACTTTTCATTCCCCAACCTTGGCAAGCCTGCTGATGTCATTCACTTTGAAATACACCTTTGGGGAAAGCTTAGCCCAGTAATCTCTGTGGTGTGTACAATAACTGCATAATGCTGTAGTGTGATGTACTAATTAGGTAGGAATTCTAATCCCAGACATAGCAACTGTAGAACTTTGTGTGTGTGTGTGTGTGTGTGTGTGTGTGTGTGTGTGTGTGTGTGTGTGTGTGTGTGTGTGTTTGTTTGTCTGTGTAGGGATCAATGCTTTTGAGGCCATTCACAGTCACTACAACTTCCATTGCCCTACTTTGGCAAGCCTGCTGATGTCATTCACTTTGAAATACACCTTTGGGGAAGGAGTAGCCTAGTGAGCTCCGTGGTGCATGCTATAACTGCGTAATGCTGTAGTGTGATGTACTAGTTAGGTAGGAGTTATAATCCCAGATATGGCAACTGTGAGGCTCGGTGTGTGTGTGTGTGTGTGTGTGTGTGTGTGTGTGTGTGTGTGTGTGTGTGTTTGTCATTAGTATGCTGTGTGGAGGTAGCTATGAGTGTGTAATAACAGGACTCGTGGAGCAGGTTTTGCAAATTTTTTATATGGTGGGCCTATTATATGTCACGATGTCCACCTTACAAGGACAACAGATGTCAAACAGCAGAGAGGCTGGGGTAAACAATCCATACCCCTACATGTGACATCATGGCTTGGGGAACAATATAGGCAACTCTTGTATTACCCAGAGAACACTCTCCACCCATGTCTCATACACAAACACATGTGGCTAATCAACAACCATTATGTTGGTAGTTCCCTGTGTATTGCCCACAGATAGTAACCATGGTGTGATTGCAGTGGACTACAGAGGACATGGCACTCTGTCCCATCCCTACAATAGGTAAATCATTGCATACAGTGCACCTTTGCTATGTTCCCCACTGGACGCCTGCAACAACTGTAGAATCAGCAAATGTAACCCACAAAGGACATACCATGCTGTGTACATATGTCCTGTATAGACAGATGCCAATGACATCAGTGAATATCTGTATCATGCTGTCAATGTAGGTGCAGGGTCAACCTGGTTTCCATTACCAGTTCTCACCACATGAGGTCAGGAATGGCACATCTGATGATAACAATCTATCTACACAACATGCCCCAGACACCACAGGTACACTTCTACATGTCACAGAACATGCTTGTGGGACGTGTGCACATCCCAGACACTGTCCATGTTATGGAATATAGAACACATAAATGGCAAGCATTGCACAGCACTGGCCACCCAAAATAGTAACCCAGATGAGTGGATGGTGAATACAATACCCACCTATATGGGCCAATCCAGACACTACACCCCTGAGCCACACTGCAGACCACTGTCATGTGGCCTGATACCAAGGTATACAAATTACCTAGCCTTGTACAGCCTTCTGGCACAGTCAACCACTACACACCTGTGAAGCAATGCACCCATGCATGTCAGTACTGGCAAACGTGTGTGTGTGTGTGTGTGTGTGTGTGTGTGTGTGTGTGTGTGTGTGTGGAGTATAATGATTTGGATGCCATTCACACTCACTACACCTCCCATTGGCCTACTGAAGCATGTCTTCTGATGTCAGACACCTTGACATACCCTTTGCCCATATATCAGCCTGATAACCTCTGTGGTGCATGTGATACCTGCTTATTATTGTAGTGTGGCAAACTAGTTAGGAAGTCTAATCCTGACCCTGCCAACTGTGATAATGTGTGTGATTCCCTGAGAAAGTGTGGCTGTGTCATCTTTGACACCTGTTCTTGTGGACAGGCACATATACTACACCTACCTTATCCCTCCTTTATCACTGTTGCTGATGTCACTCACCGTCAAATATATTTTTGGACAGCTCCCTAACATGTAAGCTCTGTGGTGCATGCAATAACTGCATAGACATTTAATAGCAATGCGTAGTCAGGCAGGGGTTTGAAACCCCGTACTGGTAAGTGTGTGACACAAACATGCTTAGCTTTTACTCTCCTACCCCCTCCCTGTCTTACTTTGTCTCTGTCTGTCTCTCTCACTCCCTTTCTGGTGGATGTGGAGAAGTACACCTGCTTTGCTTAGGCAGCAGCTTGTGTTTTGTAAGTGATGCTCATGATCAGCTGATGGCTTGTGCATGAATTGCAATCACCCAGTAGCTGATTGCATGTGGGACAGCTGTGGTAACATTCTAATAGCCAATTGCATGGAAACACACTCCTATAACTAGGAACATCATGTGGGTGTTGGCCCTTTTCATTCACTGTGAGCAGGACTTCATGTTGGTAACTGTGTAGACAGGCCAACAAACAGGAGAGGACATTCCAGACATGACTACAGAATGTAAGTTTTGCTCTTCTGTATTTGGAGTACTGTTAGTTTAACAGGGTTTGTGTGGATATGGCTGGTCTACATGATTTAATACCTAAAGTGGACACGCTTCGAAACCAACGGACCACTCTATAGGTGAAAAATAATCACTAGAACTGCTAAAATCCAAAAACGTATACTTTAATCTAAGCACAACATACAGGCTTTTTGTTAGCATCACTACCAACTTCTTCAGAAATGGAAACAGCGTCACACAATTCAAACTACAATAAATACTGAAATTAAAAATGTCACTTGTTCTCTAAGTTCTGCGAGACCGCATACAAACCCTCATAGAAAATGCTAAATAAATAAACCAAGTCATTCCTTCTCAAATAAGCTGCAACTGAAATTTGTAAAGTTAAAAGTCCCCCCATAATATAAAACTGAAGGCTCACATTATGCAAGTGTCCAGTAAATAATCGGAATAAACATTTTACACATGACCAATGAAAATGGAAATTAGAGCCGCATCGGCTAAGAAACCGATCAACCCTGAACCATGTTAGAAGCAAACACGGAACATGTCACTTTGTTCTATCCTGTATAAATACTAAATATACTATAAGTGTATATTTAGCTATAACAACATATGTGATGCAACAGTAATATCACTAACAAGTACTTCACAATTGTAGAAGTCACAGCAATTGTTCAATACTATTCAATATGTGTACTGACAGATAAATTGGAAAAACAACAACTGTCTTCGCATAGTGGTTAACTGCTGTGATTATAGTGTACAGGGGCCTGGGTTCAAGACCTGCAAGGGCTGTTTATTTTGTTGCTGGGCAGAACAAGGGCTGTTGGATACAGTGTGGTTAAGGCAATTTTGAGCAGCTTTAAGTGTGTTTGTGAGAGTTTGCATGAAGCTAAGCAGTGCTAACATATGGTTAAATGTACAGGTGCTTACACCATGTAGGCTTCACTTCCCAGTGAGCAAATGTGCCTAGCAGTTATATTGCGCCAATGCTGACACATGCTAAGCATGGCTCAGCCCTGGTAACCAGTGGTCTGATAACATAACAGGGTAATGACATCTGTAATAAGTGTATGTAATGCCATGTACATAACATGTGTCTATGTGCTGCCATTACAGTAGCAAGGGTTGTCAGTCTACTGGCTGGGACACTTGAGTATCTATGGCTTGTACAAGACTCTTATCCATGCAAATGTGTTACATACATGGGTAGTTTCCCAGGTTATATGCAGTCACACTGGCCTGTAGTGTATCATTACATTACTACTGTTGACAGTGCTTTCCCAAGTAAGAGTAGATTGCTAATTGTACTGGAAACAAACACCCCTGCATGCAAAGATGGACTCTGAGTCCTCACTGTCGTGTTCCTGGTGTGTGAGCTGTGTCTCATTAAATATTTCCTACTGGATAATGATCTGACATGTGGTAAATAACTGTAGACTATTGTGTGTATAGCACATGTCAGTGAGAGCTGCCGTCATGTAGTAATGGCATACCTATCTGTGTCAGACGTCTGTCTGTCAACACATTCATCCTAATGCATAGCTAGTTGGCTAGCTGATGTCTGTGAGTCCTCTTTACAGATGTGCAGATGTCAGGTATCCATCTTGGATACTTACAGGCAATCTATGCTTGACTGACACTGACATGTCTGCCCAGCTGTGTTATAAATGCCATAGATAGGGCTCCACACCCTGTACACACCACATGCCATGAATACCTCAACTACACTACCACAGTCAGCAGGACATGCTTGGGTACAGGTCTCCAAGACAGACACTGACCATGTTATGTAATACATGTTGCATACATGTCAACTGGAGCATCTCACTGGCCCTCTGCAAGAGGCACACAGATGAGTGGCTGATGCATGTGACTCTCACCCTGAGGATCACCCCAGTGGTGTCTGTTGATAGATGGCCTGCTGGCACATGACAGGTGGTATGATACCACTGTACACACATCCCCTACACTTCCCATATCTCCATGGACAGTAGCCTGGTACACACCTATGAATACCTGCACCAATGCACCCCAGTTCTGACAAATGTGTATGTGTGCATTACTGAGAATATCAGTGTCTGTGTGTTTGTAGACCTGTAGTTGGGAATACCTTGAGGCCCTTCACACCCACCGCACCCCCCATTCCCATAGTTAGATGTGGCTACTGCTGTACTGAACATTACATGTACCTTGTTACGCTCTTCCCCCTAAGGGCTACCTGGGCCTTGCAGTACCAGCACAACACTGTTGTACAAATGGGTTGATAGGCATGGTATACCCACTGAGTTCTGGCAAGTGTGTGTATGTGTGTATATATGTAGGGTACAGCATTCTGAGGCCACATACTCCTATTACAATATGCATTGCCACACAGTATTAGGGATAGTGATGTTGCCGACTGTAGGAGAGGCATGACAATGTATCACCTTACTATGCCTGTGGCATGTGCATTAGATGCATATCCCTGTAGTAGCACTCTTGGGATGGACAAGGGGTTGTATTACAGTCCTGGTCAATGTGTGATGGTGGGTATGTCAGAGTGCTATCATGGGTTCCAGTGCATACAATATCCACAGTGGGGTGTGGGTGCTGGGTATACTGTCATTACACCATGTCCCAAATACCACTGTATGGTGACCACTGTCACCATCAACCATACAGGTAACTGATAACACTCTCCAGCCCAGTTATGCATGTGCTGTGTGCAACCTACCTGTAACACAATGGACACACTGACAAGGTAGTTAGCACTGATTGGCCCAGGTCTCTCAGATGTTTGTCTGACTGTTATGTATTTGTCAATGTGTATATGATGGTATGTCACACTATGTATTGTCCATGAACAACCATTACATCCCCCATTACCATACTGTACATGCCTGGGGATGTTCTGCATGTAAGATGTAACCTGGAACACACCTCATCCTAAAAGCTGTGTGGTGTGTGGAATTAAAGCCACACACATCAGTAGCACTTACATACCTAGGTAGGGGTCTAGTCCCAGTGTTGCCAAGTAAGAGTGTGTATGTATATGGAGGGATATACTTCAGTTTGCAGAATATACGTGTCCCAGGGGGTCATCTGTCCAAGAACTGTCTGGCATATGCTTACATTTCACAGTTATCATCCTGTGGACATACATTCCATCACACCCAGTGTTAGATTTGTAAATGGCCTCTTCCCCACTGTATAGGTATGCAGTGATACTGGGGTTGGTATATATAGCTGGGTGTGGCTGTTGTGGACACAGCCAGCATCATTGCAGTTACTGTTGACTGTATCCCCCACATAGCTGGCCGTAGTACTGTACAGTTCATGTTAACAGGTTAGGTAGGTGTCTATCACACTATCTGTGGTTCTACAGCACCTCTCACCTGCAAATGGTAGGGGTGTGCCACTCACACCAGCACACATATGTTTACCGAGTTGAGGACTGCACTACATTGGGGAAGGGGACATATACCGTGCGGTACCATTGTCAATTACATTAAACTAGCAGACTGCTTATTCTGCAATGTGTTGTTATGCGTAGTCTGGCTTGGTGTAATTACATAGGCTACAGTGGGTTTCTTGCACAGGTACATACATCTATGTGTACAGTATTCTCTGTGTAGTGCATCAACACTTAAGCATCTGTGTGTGTTATACACAAACATGTGGTGTATACCACCCAGTACAACTACCATTGTCCACTGTAGAAGGGCTGCTAACAGCAGCCACAATGCACTCATGTGTATACACCACCCCCAGACCTCTCAGCCATGTGGCACAGGCAGTAACTGTTATACAGACCTGTGACATGTGTTCATCTGTACCCAGGATATGGCACAGCCAAGGTGTCACCACAGTGCCATACCCCTTGTGAGTTATGACAGCAGACCATCCTCCTGCTGACACATGGATACCTACAACACAAACGGATAACATTATGAAGACCACAATCACTCAGTGTTAATAACAGGTATAATGCATCATGGCTGGACAGCTACACTTCCTGACATGTAAGCATTAAACTTTACTGCTGACAACATGTTACACAGCAGTACATTGGTACATTGTAGTACAGTCACCATGTGCATCATTACTATATTAGCCTGTCCCTGCATCGATGTTATGGATGACAGGGATGTGGCACAGGTATCATCATATGCACAGGGTGTGTTGTTGGTTTGCCAGAGACCTAGGCTGAACGATATATTTGACACCATGTTTGTGAGTGAGGGGTTTTAATTATTGATATGGCTGTGGTGATGTGGTGTGTGTAGGTATGGGGTTGCCCTAGCTGTGTTTGTATTGTGTGTGAGTATGCATGCACACAGGTCTGCATGGCTGCCCTATACAGATGTTTGTTGGACAGCTGCAGACCATACCTGGCAGGGTGTGCAGTTCACTGCCTCCTGCCTTGGACACAAGAACTGTGCCGGACTGGGGTTCCACGAGCACATCCAGGTACAAGCCACGATATGGTACTCTCCCCTGATGATGACATATGTCCGCTGGAACCAGGTTCCTCCTGGGACTGGCCAGGGCCATGTGCATGTGGCCTGCTGTGGTGTGGTGTGGACAGAGCCCCCTGCAGTGCTGGGGTTGGTACTGCCACTATGGGGAGTGGCTTGGTGTCCTTGCACATCTACGTTGACCTCCAGCTTTTGGTGTTGCTGGCCTACGTCCATGTGGCCGTCGCACCACTCACACCACATGCTGTCGCATGGACAATCTATGGTCGATGAATCCCACCATCTCAACCCACCATCTATCCATGACCTCTGTAAAATAACGGAGGGCACCTGCAATATCATGGATGTTGTCAGTTACAGCTGAAAGAGTATCCCTCTGCAGCCTCAGACCCTGTCTGGTGTACCATTCCATATGTGCCTGTGCCTCCATGACAGCCTGAAACATGCATCTGGTGGTACCAGATGTGGCACTTCTGCCAGGGGCACAATGACCAGCAGCCCTCCAATGAGCACCCCTGCACATCTGCCTATGGCTGCTGTGTCCTGACACGTGCAATAGATACCACACTGTCCTGTGGACTGCCACCAACTGCCAACTGTCCCTCTGCTATGGCCACTGGTGATGGGGTATCTACAGGCACTGTGACTGTGCGCAGGGATAGGGTGGATAACAGGGGGATGTCAAACAATGGTGCAGTTTTGGCCACTGTCAACCCCGCCTGTGCCTCAACACACCGATCATCATTTTTAGTGTCTGTATGGACACAAACATCAGATTGCCTGCAGGCGGGACCCTGACCCACCTCACCACCTGTGAGGGGAAAACAAGAAATGCACTTTAAGACCTGTACGTCATTGCTTAACAGTGCGCACACACACACACACACACACACACACACACACACACACACACACACTGACATTCTGCCATAATACTTACCTGTCCCTGAGTTTACAGACTATTCTCTTTAGTACCCCATTCTGCATCAGACTTGGAAGCTTACACTCATTAATACCAATCATTAATGTATCATTCTTCTAATTGCCTAGACAAGTGATCACAAAACATGACCTGTTACTCCATTAACCTCTTTGACTTGATTGAAATCGGTTTTACAAAGATTCACTGCTGTCATCCAGTGTTCACCCTGGGTTTGTCCAGACATTGTGAGCATGGCCCCCATATGTTAGGGGCTACTATAGTCACTCAATAATGTCACGCACTCGAGAGTCATATGTAACTATTGCTCAGTAGATGCAAGATATGTTGCTCTATTAACTTATTATGTGGACTACAGTAATATTTGGAAACACTCACTGGTGTTGTCTAGTAATTCCCCAATGCATCTGTAGTGCTGCATACATGGGTATTCTTTCACCTTTCTGCTGACTGCAATTATAACAGCATACCTGGTGTCTAGTTTCCCTCCCAATGCATGTTCCATGCTACAGACCTTATTATACTGTCTCAGTATATTATACTCAGCTGTCCTGAGATTAGATGTCAGACAAGTATTCCTGGTGTCTCATGTGTCTGTCCATGTCCATGTACTGCACGATTTCAAAGGGAAGTTGAGAGGTATGAACCCCCACAATCACACATGTGCATACATGGACACACACACAAACACACACACAAATCCTACATACATCAACCCCCCATTCCACCAGATTGCACTTACAGACAAAATAACCCCTCCACCCCCCACGCAGACACTTACAGGTGAGGTTGCATGAAGATATTACACACAGACCTCCCATTACTCATCTGTCAACATGCATGACATATGGTACTCAGCATGCAGTGCAGCTATAGTCAATCCATGCTAGCAACATTATACATGTGTGTGATGCATGGGCTGTGTTGTTGTAGGTGATGCCCCTTCCCCTGGAACACACTGCACCCATTTACACAGTATTGCTGTGCATCTGTTCAGCACCCTGGCATGTACTGTGCACCATATCTCACAGGTGTACACACCATTGTTGAACGTGTATCACTGTGTTAGTTATGTCTGCTCTGCTGCTCACAGCCCCTATGTGTTTGTCCAACACATACCTGGGATGATATGTGAACAGATGTTATTTGAGAATGCCTGATGTCTGATTTACAGATCTCATCATCAGCGTTGCATGTATGGCCAATATGATACAATTACACTGACAGCCTTCAAACCTTACTGTGGCTATGGGGAGTGTACACACCCTTATTGATATGACACCCTCTTCCTTGATATGCCATGAGATCACATTACTGTATATGTTAACGTTACATTACATGAACCTGATATGTGACATATGACCTGTACAATCAAATGCAGTGTCAAACAAATATGTTAGTTGTGCTGATGCTGATTGAGATGCATACATTTTACGGGTGCATATGTGTGCACGCCCTTATCATGATGGTTTGTTGCACCTACTGTTATGTGTACTACAGCAGTCACTATTCCTGGCAGGGGTATACTAGCATGGGCCATCTGCATTTGCCAGTATTTGGTCAATCTGCCCTACACATGTCCCCCAACTCTGCATGATTGCAAGGTCAACTCATGTGCACATCCCTTGGATTTCACACACTGCTGTCACTATTGCTGTGGAGTCAGGGTTATGTTTGCCACAGTTCCTGATCCTGGCTGTGTGCAGATACAGCCATTCGTAGCATCCTTTGGATCCCTGCTGCAGTGCACTGTTGTGTCATGATGACACCCCCTCCCCAATCTCAGCCTTTTTGCGGATGCTTGACAACTATGGCCTACACATGTGTCATTTTGCAGTGTCCCAAACACTGAACACCATGTGTACCAGCCTAGTCCCAGCTAATGAATGGCAAACATACAGGTGTACACTGGCACTGGCAAGGTACAGATGGGGATGGTGGGCCTGAGGTGGGGTGAGGTGTTGGTTGTGCAGCACACGTATCTTACTTGATAATGTCTGTAGGTTTCCAACGTGGTCTTGGTACAACAGTACACATTGCAATGCATGCCTTTTGGAGACCTTTTCTGTTATGCATATGCTACCTGTAGAGAGGCCTGGCTGATGTTTCCTGTGGTACAACTGTCCCATCTGATTACCCTAACCCATGGGCCACACGTATGTAGAGTCCAGGTGATTACTGACACAGGTACTGTAAAGCTAGTACTTGCTAGACATTCCTGCAACTCCATCAGTGTTGTGGCATGTTACTAGGCAGCCTGCATGACCAGTTTGCTACATGTGACATCATCTGTCTTGGATGGCCGTTTGTTTATTTTCTACATTAATCCTGTCCCATACATCCTCACCACATACATGACTCTCTGCACTGTTTGACATGGTATATGCAATGGTGAGGTATGGCTACATGTCCAACTCCTGGGTGCTACCTGTTGGATATGGGGTCCATGCCATGGCATGTAAGATGAGTGCAAGCCATGGCTGCCTCTGTTGCAGGTAAATGTATACATTTGATGGCCAAATGTCTTGGGCAGAAGACCATTTCTTGGTGTGACACTGGGGACGTGTACTTGCTGGAAGGTGCATTCTCATGAAGAATGCATGCTGTCAGTACCTCAACAGCTGCTTCCACTATATTTTATCTGGAGTGTGTGCACACATATGCTTCCAGTGTTTTTGAAGGAATGTATTCCCCATATTTGCGGTCCTAACATATGATTCCATATTACACACCCATTGCTCATGTTAGGACCACATTACAGGATGTTCTTCGTTCCACATTGCTGCAGTCCTTACTATTGGGGTAGTCCGCTGTCCAGTCGGCCCGAATACCAGAGTATATGGCTGACGTCGGTCAGGGCGCATTAGACTGACGTCAGTACGTCAGGGTACTAATGCGCATGACCGACGTCATATCCTCAGTCTTTTTTGCCGCATGGTCCGATGCAGAAGCAGTTTTGCGAGTGCAGGTTGGCGTTCTGAAATATTTCCAAAACCGGAGTTTCAGACCGAATCAGAGTTGGCTAAGTACCCCGTTGGGGAACATTTTGGTTTTTTCTTGCCTCAGTATTTTACCGGATGTCAGAAAAAGTGAATAACTGTATTTCTTGTGGGAAACAGATACCTCATAGGGATTACCATACCTTGTGTATACCTTGTTTAGGGCCTGAGCACGACGTTGTTGGATGCCGCTCTTGTGCTAGGTTTAACAAACGCACTATTAAGAGACGATTAGACTGTGCCAGGTTAGTGTTTGGGAAGCGTTGCAATTATAAAATGCCGTCGGATGTTCCGACGCCCGCTTCGTCCAAGAAGCGCAAGGACAAAACAGCGAAGCCTAGGGTTGATGAACCAGCAGCCCCGGTCGGCGGTTCTTTAGAAGGCCCAGTGGAGCCAGAGGTTTTGCCAGGAGTTTCTTTGGAGTCTCAGGCAGAGACTTTACTGTTACAGGATGTGCCTTCTCAGGAGGTAGGCCAGGCTGAGGGGGCTTCTCAGGTAACTGTTCTTCCTTCTTCCCAAGGTAGTTAGAGCCTCCTTCTGTTGCCAAAACTTCTTTGAGAGGTAGGCCAAGTTCAGCTTCAGTGGGGCTTCTCCTAGCATTTCAGGTTCTGTGCCTAAGAAACATATGCTTAAAATGGCAGAAGATTTGATTACTATGGTTAGAGGTTCTATGCCCCCTCCTGATAAGAGGCCTAGGGTGGAACCGAGTTTGATAGTTTTGAACAGTGTTCAGAGGCTTCTGAGTCTTCTGTGGAAGATTTGCAGGAGTATCCTCCTTATTCTGATTCTGATGTGGATGATTCCACTCCTACAGCTTCTCCTCCTGAGGATTTTTCATTTTCAGAGACTCTGCATTCCATGAGGGAGCACTTTAAATGGGAAGGCCAGGATTACTCTGATTCCAGGAAAAGGCTTAGGGAATTCTTGTTTTTGCCCCAGCATAGGCCCTTAGCTATACCTCCTGTGTTGAATGTGGTGGAAGATGTTTTGCAGAGGCTTCCTGAACCCTGATTCTTTGCCGCCTGCTCCTGTTAAACCTGATAGGTACTATAGGGTGCCTGAAGCTCATAAGTATCTTTTTAAGAGTCCTAGGGCAGACCCGAAACTGTTTCTCAGGGACCTAAAGGTGTTAAGGCCTCTGTGGTTAAAACCCTGTTCCCACTGATAAAGAGGCAAGGGCTTTGGATAGATGGGGAAAGAAAGTGTATACTTCTTCCACTTTAGCCATGAGGGCGTTGAATTGTCAGTTTCACATGCTTAAGTATCAAAATTATCTCCTTTCACAACTGAAATCTAAGGTGGATGCTTTGTAGATAGGTATTGAGTGTAAAGAGTTGCTGGATTTAGTTCATGTGTCTGAACAAGTGGGTAAGCATTCTTTGCAATGTGGTTTTGATGCTGTACAGGCCTCCTCGAGGGTGGCTGCCACTAGTTCTGTTCTTCGCAGGCATGCCTGGTTGAGGGATCAGAATTTAGCTGAACATGTTAAGACAAGGATTTTGGATGCTCCTTTACAGTCTGATGTGTTGTTTGGTTCGCCTGTGGAAGCAGTTTTAAAGAAAATGGAGGACAAAGCTAAGTCTATGCAAACTGTTAAAGATTTTTGCAGGTGCAGCCACCAAGTTTAGTAGAAATTGGCCTACTAAGGGATGGACATATCCTGCTTATGATTCCCAGTCTAGGGGTAGGTCTAGACGTGGTAGGGCAGAGCTCAAGGTTCTTTAGGCCTAGAACAGGAGTTCACCTGCTCAGACTTCTGGTGAGGGCAGGGTCAGTCCTTTCAGAACAGACCCAATGACCTGCCTTTTCAGCTGCCAGTAGATTCTCGCCTGGCAGCTCCTTTGGGAGGAAGACTGTCTCTTTTCAAAGAAAATTGGGATTTAATTACTCAAGACAGATGGGTGTTGGATATCATTCACCACGGTTACAGGTTTTATTTCCATACATTGCCCCTTTCAAAGGCATGCCAGACGCTCCTCCTCCACAAAGGAAAGAGGCTCACAAGCAAATTTCTCTGTTACTCCAAATAGGGGCCATTCAGCCAGTCCCTGTATCAGAAAGGGGCCTAGGATTTTATTCTCGCCTGTTCCTAGTACCAAAGAAGGGGAACACGTGGAGACCAATTTTGGATTTATCTATCCTCAACACTTATCTGGACATTCCCAAGTTCAAGATGTTGACGTTACAACAGCTTTTACCTCTGCTGGGCAAAGATCACTGGATGGTAACTTTAGATCTCAAGGAAGCTTACCTTCATGTGCCTATAAGACTAAGTTGCAGGAAGTATCTGCGTTTTCGAGCTGGAAATTCTCATTATCAGTTCTCTGCATTGCCCTTTGGCTTATCTACTGCGCCCAGAGTATTCACAAAGGTTCTGGCTCCAGTGATAGCTTACTTCAGGCTAAAAGGAATTCAAATCTATCCTTACTTGGACGACTGCCTGATTCTGGCTCAAGAAAAGGAAGACCTTCTACAGCATCTGGAATATGTTATAGCAGTGCTAAGATGCCTAGGGTATTCTGTGAACGAAATAAAGTCCAGTCTAGTACCCTCTCAAGACATGTGCTTTCTGGGTGTGAGACTGAATACAGCAGCCCAGATGGCCGTCTTAAGCCCGGACGAACAAGAGAGACTATCACTTTACTTGCAGCAACTAGCTCATCAGTCGTGCTGACTGCAAGGACAGTCCTTCAAGCATTAGGGTTCATGGCATCTTGTATTCTGGTGCTTCCCAATGCCAAACTGCATATGAGGAAGCTACAATGGTATCTCAAAAATGTATGGACACAGCACTGCCAGGATTTGGACACTGTCATTCAAATAATACCTTGCCTTCAAAAAGAATTTTTGTGGTGGGCTCAGGAATGTCACCTAAACAAGGGACTCTCTGTGACCCGGCCAGAGGCGAGTCAGATTTTAACGACAGATGCCTCGGACATTGCTTGGGAGCTCATCTAAATGGAAAGTGGATACAAGACAAGTGGCCTGCCAGACTACAGCATCTACATATCAACATGAAGGAGATGTTAGCAGTCCAGTTTGCATTAATGGCTTTCAAGGAGTTACTTCTTCCAGGGCAGGTGTTGATTCTAACAGACAACACAACTGTCATGTGGTACATCAACAAGCAAGGGGAACACATTCTTATCCTCTATGCAGGCAAGCGATGATCTTATGCGAGACTGCGCTAAGCTTGCAACTAACTCTTCAGGCCAGGTTTCTGCCGAGCACAGAACTCCTTAGCAGATGTGTTAAGCAGACAAATCATGGATCCCCACGAGTGGAAACTGGATCTTCATGTATTTCAGAAATTGACAGTGTCTTGGGGAACTCCAGACATAGATCTGTTCGCTTCTCCACTAAACCACCAGCTGCCAAAGTTTTGCACAAGGGTTTCATCACACAGCTTGGAAAGTGGATGCTCTGTCTTTCAGTTGGAAAAACCTTCATGTGTATGCCTTTCCACCTCTGCCTCTTCTTCCAAAGGTGCTATTAAAAGTCAGACAAGACAAGCCAAGGATGATTTTGATAGCTCCAGATTGGCCTCGCAACACTGGTACCCACTACTACGGAGTCTGGTAAGGAAGCCTCCATGGCCTTTACCTTGATTCCTCATCTGTTATCTCAGAAGGACGGTCATCTGCTCAATGTCAAGCTTCACTCTCTTCATCTAACAGCCTGGCATATTCTGTGTTGAAACACAGCAGGTCTCAACTTCCTCAACAAGTTTTAAATGTGATTATGGAAGCTAGAAGACCTAGTACAAGGAAAGTGTACGCAGAAAATGGAAGAGATTTTTATTTTGAGTACGGCAAAGAATTTGGAGATTTCTGAGCCTAATTTGAGTGTGGCTCTTCAATATCTTACTGAGTTATTGGACAAAGGTTTGTCTTTCTCTTCCATTAAGATTCATGCTGCAGCAATTTCAGCTCACTATGATTGTGACCCACCATTGTTTTCGCATCCTTTGTTCAAGCAGTTTCTTAGAGGGCAAAGAATATAAGACCCACGTAGAGCTCCTACTCCTGCTTGGGATCTCAATTTTGTGTTGGAAAACTTACTCTACAACCTTTGAGCCTCGGCTACTGCTGAATTGAAATACTTGTCATGGATGACTGCTTTTCTGTTGGCTATTACTTCTGCAAGAAGGGTGTCTGAGTTGCAGGCCCTTATGGCAGTAGAGCCCTTTTTGTTTTTCCATAAGGATAGGGTATCATTACGCATAATCCTTCCTTTATGCCTAAGGTGGTTTCTAGTGTGGCATTAAACCAAACTATTCATTTGCCTACTTTTTATGCAGACCCCCAAAATAAAGGGGAAAAGATTTTGCACACTTTAGATGTACACAGGCAATTGCGTTATTATTTAAGCAGGACTAAGGATTTTAGGCAGTCTCAGCAGTTGTTTGTTTCTTTTGCTTTGAGTTCGCAGGGCAAGCCTGTGTCAAAACAAACTATTTCTAGGTGGATTGGGTTTTGCATTGCATTTTGTTATTCCCATCATGGCAAGGAGATTCCAGCTGGGATTAGGCCTCATTCCACTAGGGCTACTGCCACTTCAACAGCATTTCTGAGGGGGGTGGCAACTAAGGATATTTTGGAGGCAGCTACTTGGAGTTCAGTGCATACTTTCTCTAAGCATTATCACCTTCCTATCTACTCTAAGTCTAGGGCTGGTTTTGCCACAGCTGTTTTGCAAGGCATGTTGTCAGCCCCTGCTTCTTTATGATTTGCCAGCCTCCCTTACCTCTGCTTTGGGATTCTACAATAGTAAGGACTGCAGCAATGTGGACGAAGAACATAGTACTGTGTTGTACCTACCATAAATGTAGATGTTCGAGGATCCACTTTGCTCTAGTCCAATTTACCCACTCTCCTTCCCCTCTGTGTTTAGGGGTGGTTGTGTAGGTGAGGTTATATGCTGATATTTTTGTATATATTTTTGTATATATTGTACATATTTTTGGTGCAGGTATTTTGGGCCTTGTCTTTTTAGGGTCTTCTGACATCTGGGGCAAGAAAAGACTGAGGATATGACGTCGGTCATGCGCATTAGTACCCTGACGCTGACGCAGTCTAATGCGCCCTGACCGACGTCAGCCATATACTCTGGTATTCGGGCCGACTGGACAGCGGACTACCCCAATAGTAAGGACTGCAGCAATGTGGATCCTCGAACATCTACATTTATGGTAGGTACAAAACTGTACTTTGTAAGGG